>NW_019720161.1:1505932-1507466 GCF_002891405.2 Cryptotermes secundus
GTACGGGATGGGTTTATTAATTTATTAATAATTATTATTAATATTAATTAATCATTCTTTAAAATGACGCAATAAAATAATACTGACAATAAAAAGCAAATTTTAAGTGGCTGGTTAAGGAAGCAAAGTAATCTTAGTTAAGTGACCTGCGAACTACCAGGAAGGTCAATTGGAAGGACAGGTCGATCCGGTAATGCCCAAGTGTGTTTAATTTGGCCCTTCTGTTCCTTCAAGAATAAATTTGATATTTCTCATTTTTATTTTGTCATTGCCAAAACCCTGGGGCCTCGCACTATCTCCATTAAAATCAGACTGGTGCTTCACTGTCAGACGCTCTGATATTTAAATGAAAGTCAAATATAACCTGTCTCTTTGTATATTGTTAATGTTTCATATAAACATTTACAATCAGAGCGAAATAAAAAAAATAACGGCGAGTTCATAAATTTTAACTGTGTAATTTGAAAAGAGAAATATTTAATTAAAACTTATAATAAGCAACTGTTATCACGATTAATTTTTTTTTATTTTACACCATATAATAGTATAAACGATTAAACAGTTTTCGGAGAAAATGCGGTAGAAATGGTTAAGGTTGTAGAATAAAAAAAAGTTTGCTCATGGACAGTTTTGAGAATTTTCTCGTTTGTGGGTGGAGGGTAACATAATATGCTTACAAACGTACGTTTGCACCTGAATGAAAAGCAAGATCCAACCGGTGCAACAAGTTTAATGTGAATGCCTTTACATGTTTCGACCACTGCGGGCCATCATCAGAAGGCATAAAATTATACATAAATACTTTACAGTTATGAAGAACATAGACGGTGTGTTCAGGATCGGTTAGGATTAATTTTCTTTAAATATTCCCCCAATGCGATCTGTTGGTGAGTTGTGGCGTTAAGATTCTTGAAGCTTCAGCTGTGGCTGTCTATAATTTCAAAGCACAATCATCGCGGCATCATGTGTTCTGACCTTGAATGTAATACTACTGTTCTGATCGTTCTGACGCTCGTCGGAAAATGACGGTTGAACAGAGACAACATCAAATTATGTTTGAAGTTAGGAAAAGCAGCCGCAAAAGCGTACGAAATGATGAAAAGTGTGTACGGTAGTGATTGTTTGAGTCGCTCGAACATTTTTCGATGGTATGCTGTATTTCGTGACGGCAGGGAGGGCATTGAAGACGCTCCACGTGCATCAAAGCCGAGAACAAGTCGCACTGAAGAAAACGTGAAGAAAGTGACCGAAATCCTTGCATCAGAGAGATGTGTTACTGCAAGACTCATCGAGGAGCTTTTGGGAATACCAAAAAGAACTGTGCGTCAAATTTTGACGAAGGATTTGGGCAAACGGAAGGTCTGTGCGCGGTTTGTACCGCACGCGCTGTCAGGCGATGAAAATATGCCAGAGTGGAACACTGCAAAGACATGACAGGGACGGCCCAAAGTGACATAAAATTTACTAAATCGATTGTTACTGGTGACGAGACATTGTGTTTCCAATATGAGCCTCTCACCAAGCGGCAGAGTGC
>NW_019720161.1:1507617-1509233 GCF_002891405.2 Cryptotermes secundus
GATGAAAGGAGACCGTCACGACACCATCCAGGACATCCAAAGGGAATGTACCGCAGTTTTAAATGCGATTCCACAAAAGGAGTACAGTGACTGTTTTCGAAAACTTTTCAATCAATTCCAGCTATGTATTGATTCAGAAGGAGAATATTTTGAATGAAAAGAGTGAAATTCTGAAAATAATTAATGTCTTGCATTTTTAATGAACACAGTCCTAACAGAACCTGGACAGTCTGTGTATGTTTTCATGAAAGCATTTCGACCATCAGAAATTCTGACTATACTTAAATATTACTGTGATTAAAATAATTTATGCTTGTTAAAAAAATCAGTTAAAAATTAAAGCTAACATTTTAACAGGCCGTGGAGGCCCATACGGTTGAGAGACGTCGAGGCTTCCACAAATTCCACACAATCGATTCATAAATGGCAATGAAACACTGTGCTACATGTCGGAATGTCGCGGGGTCGATTCCCGATGAGATCGTTGGATTTTTCAATTCACCTAAACCTTCCAGCATTACTATGGTCCTGGGATCGACTTAGCTTCTAACAGAAATGAGTACCAGGAATCATCCTGGGGGTTAAGGGCGGCCGGCGCGTATGGCTGACCAACACACCGCCATCTGTGAGCCGATTCTCTAGAAAATGTGGAAGCCACGACGTCTCACAAACGCATGGGCCTTCACGGCCTGTTACAGGGATAGCTTTATCTTAGCTTTACTTTAACATTCTAATAGAACATCCTTGATATCACTTACGTTTATATAAATTAAATTCCGTGTTTTTGTTCTGTAGCTGATAAACATATTTGTCGGCACTGAGGAGCTTCATAACTTGTACTCTTCTCCAAGTATAATTAGAATGGTCAAGTCAAGGAGAATGAGATGGGCATGGCATGTAGCAATAATGGGGGAAAAGCCTACTTTTAATGAACTTTCCAAATATTTACTTGGAGGGACTGAGGAAAACCTGTCAAGCTAGTTACGTTCCGGCCGATGTCCCAACCGGGAACCTGTCGAATACAAGGCAGAATCTTTACGGCTTGAGCCAAACTGATCAATTAAATTGAGTGTAAATATAACTTATTCGTTCGTAAGAACTTGTCGAGTTATACAAGAATTTCGGAAATTCTGGTTACGGATTCCACCGCGAAATTCCTTGATGAACTTTCTGACGAAAGCTTTCTTCATGTTGTTTCCCCCAACGCAGTAAACTATTCATAAGTTCTGTAAGTAAATCATGCCTCTATTAAAATTTTAACAAGGGATATTTTCATCTTAAATCGCCAGGTAATGATCAAATTCCGGCAGAATTTATTCAAGCAGGAAGTGAAATATTACGTTCTAAGATCCACAATCTAATTACTTCTATTTGGCATAAGGAAAAATTGCCTGATCAGTGGAAGGAGTCTATTATTGTGCCAGTTCACAAGAAGGGTGATAAAACTGAGTGTAGTAATTATCGGGGTAGCGTAGTTGGTTGAGGGGCTATGTTATAAGCCGGAAGGTCGCGGGTTCAAGTGCCGATGAGGTCATTGGATTTTTCAATTTACCTAATCCTTCCAGCAGCACTATGGCCCTGGGGTCGACTCAGAATCTAACAGAAATTAATACCAG
>NW_019720161.1:1509687-1528138 GCF_002891405.2 Cryptotermes secundus
GAGACAGTACAGCAGATATTCATAGACTTCAAGAAAGCCTATGGTTCAGTTAGGAGGGAAGTATTGTACAATATTCTAATAGAGTTTGGGATACCCATGAAACTAGTTAGGTTGATTAAAATGTGTTTAAACGAAAGGTATAGTAAAGTCCGTGTAGGTAAACATTTGTCTGATAAATTTCCTATCCAGAATGGTCTAAAACAAGGAGATGCTTTATGGTCACTCCCCTTCAACTTTGCTTTAGAATATGCCATTAGCAAGGTCCAGGGAAGCCAGGCGAGACTGAAATTAAACGCGAAACATCAGCTGTTAGCCTATGCAGATGATGTGAATCTACTGGGTGATAATGTAGATATCATAAANATGAAGTGGGCACGTCATGTAGCACGAATGTGGGAGACGAGGAATGCGTATAGGATATTGGTGGGAAAGCCAGAAGGAAAGAGACCACAGGGAAGACCAAGGCGTAGGTGGGTGGACAATATTACAATGGATCTTAGAGATGGAATGGTATGGATTGGATTGATCTGGGTCAGGATAGGGATCAGTGGAGGGCTCTTGTGAACACGGTAATGAACCTTCGTGTTGCATAAAATGCTGGGAAATTCTTGAGTAGCTGTAGAATTGGCGGCTCCTCCAGAAGGGCTCAGCTCCATGAGTAAGTAAGATATTTTCATCTAAATGTTAACTAAGTAAACGTGTTTTGAAGTCTGAAAACGGAGATTTCCAAATTCTATGTCTAGGCACAGGCTGAAATGTAAATGGACAATTGGAGTCGTCTGTACGAAATAATACGGAACCATAACGTCTAACGTATATGACAACCCTGAGCAACGAGCTTTTATTGATTTATTTTTGCTTCTTCGTAGCACGAAAACAGTCGGTGGCCGAGCGATAAGATGCACTGACAACCCTGGACATGAAAGACGGTGCAGTATCTTTCGTGTGATAAAATAAAACCATCATCTCGGCGAGAGAACGAACAAGGAAAAATCTACATCAGACGAAAACTGAAGTTCGGACTATGTCATAAATGATTTATAAAACAGAGGTTGAAAAATGTGACAATTACTATCTTCTGGGATGTGGTTTATCTTGTCGTCTGGTAAATATTTTCCGACATTTCGGGAGAAAGTTCAGCCTAAATTTATGGGTTAAGTTAAATAAGCGAGGTTTTAAATTCTCATGGCGATGATTATAATGGTTAATGTCTTTCGAGATGTGACGCCTGGTAGAAAGTTATCAGCGTTTGAGTAACCTGTTGTTTCCATCCTTAATTTAGGCAAGAAAGGCATAAATTTCGTAATTTTCTACCAGAATATACAGCGTCACGGAGGTTGGTTTACAGGAAACGCACTACTGTTTTATTCGGGAGATGTTAGATTCAAATTTCGCCGGGACACCCAGTTGTCCTGTGGGTTTCCTCGCTCCATTCAGACAGATGAGAGGAAAGAATCTTGACTAATCTACAACCGCTTAACTTCGTATATTTTATAGGTTAACATTCTGCGGTCATCCTGCCATGTCATGTTGTATGGTCACGATACTGTAACCGTCGTTAAACAGCACGCGAAATATACACGGCGTCAGACATCAGAAGAGAGCGATCCTCATATTCCGACCCGAGAACCCCAAACTCCATGTAAAGCTAACATTAAAATACTTATATTAGATAGCTCAGTCAGCATAGTTACGGGCTAGTAGGCTAGACGTTCGGAGTTCGATTCCCAGGAGAGGAAAGAAAGTTTTTCTTCTCTACAACTTCCAGACCCACTCTGATTCCCAACCGGCCTCGTGTCTAATGGGTACCGGTGGCTCTTCCATCAGGAGTAAAGCGGCAGGAGACTGAAGCTGACCACACACCTCCATCTAGTGCCGAAGTCAACAATGGTGGAGCTACAGCTTCATTCCGCCATACGTCTTCATGGCGTGGTGCTTAATTAATCGACCATAGGTACAACTTAATCCGTTGTGTTATTTTACGATTAGGATGAACATATTTGAATAAACTTAGTTCCGTTCTCTGCCTCCCACGGTTTGATTTGGGTACGGGGATATGCAATTACTTACAATTTCGGGCATGAGATGGTACAGACACAAATCACAGTGCCCGCGTAGTCTGATGCATGAAATGTCACTGCCAGTTCAAACCCTGGGATCTTCGAATCCTTATTAAGGCATGGATGTCTACGTGCGTTTATTCTGTATTCGTGTTGCCCGGTTTCGAAAGCGGCCTTGTGAAAGAGCTGATCCCCTTCCAAGGAATCCTACAGGCTGTCTATAAGACCCATAGTTACAGATTAATTCTGATGGAAACAGACCAGAAGGTCTAACACGAAAGGTAGAAGAAGGTGCAGACAGACATTGATGAATTGTACTGCAGGGCTCCCTTGACCTTTCATCTGCCCTAGTACCGCAGACAGGAAATGCTAGGAGGACAGTTCAGAAGAAATCAATAGGACATGGAGTTGCGCGACACCATTGGGATACTTACACCTCATTTTCCCTAAGTTCGTCAAATTACGAAACTTAGTCAAGTTCCCGTAAAAATGTCTCAATTATTCCTAAGGCGAATCTGATTTTTGTTGATGTTAAAATGAGGTTATTTGAGAAAAATAAAAATATAGAAATTAAAAAGGCTATGCCATACATCACTGTTCAAAATTAATGTTTTTTCTTCAAAACAAATATATTTCTTTTTAAAAATTACTACTAACCTAAAATATCAAGTTCTTTTTAGTTATTTAATGACGCTGTCACTGTCAAGACGATTAATGAACATGCAGCACTTGGTGGGGCGAGAATTCATAGGGGGAACAAAATACTCGGAGAAAACTTGCCCTCAATGCCAATTTGTTCACCACAAATCCTACATGATCTCTCCTGGATCTAACCCGTGCCGCCGTAGCGGGAAACCAGCGACTAACCGTCTGAGATAGAGCGTGGTCCCGGAAATTTCAGATAAACACAAATATCCACAAACGTTCCAGCCATCACAATAAGCGAATATGAAATCGTAGCTGGGCGAGCGATTTGGAGTAGCGATAACGCCATAGATTCCTATTCTGGAGGTGCTCGGTTAGAATCTGTCCGAGACACCGTCCATGCTGACTGAGGTTCTTGGTAGTTTTTCTGAATCCGTCCTGGTAATGCTAAGAAAGTGTCTCGAACATGCCGCAACTGACTCCTTACTACAAAGCGCAGCCGATTAATGCTCTTTAGGGAAACAGTTGCTGTTTATTGTGAGAACCATACGGAACACACAAATAATATAGAGATTCAATCCGTACCTCACAGGAAACACACTACGTCTCCGTCTCCGAAGACTAACCGGTTAATGCTGTTAAGGGAAACAGTCGCTGTTTATTGTGAGAACCACATGGAACACACAAATAATATAGAGATTCAGTCCGTACCTCACAGGAAATACATTACGTCTCCGTTACAAAGCCTAACCGGTTAATGCTGTTAAGGGAAACAGTCGCTGTTTATTGTGAGAACCATAAAGAACACACAAATAATATACAGATTCAGTCCGTATCTCACAGGAAATACATTACGTCTCCGATACAAAGCCCAGCCCGTTAATGCTGTTTAGGGAAACAGTCGCTGTTTATTGTGAGAACCATACGGAACACACAAATAATATAGAGATTCAGTTCGTATCTCACAGGAAACACATTACGTATCCGGTACAAAGCCCGACCGGTTAATGCTGTTTAGGGAAACAGTCGCTTTTTATTGTGAGAACCATACGGAACGTATAAATAACACAGAGATCCAGTCTCTACCTCCCAGTAAACATATCACGTCTCCGCTACAAAGCCCAACCGGTCAATGCAGTTTACTGCGAGAACCATATGAAACACACAAATAGACTGTGTGGGCAGAATGCATAGTTTAAATATGTTAAAGCAAATGGTACATATAGTAACCATTGAGCTTTATAGTGTTAATGCGTGTCGCCTTGTTTACAGTAGCCATGAAGTAAAATGGCGAATTATTAAGAGTTATATAAGAAATTCTCCGAAAAAAAGGAAAACAGCTCTTCTCTGTGTCGTAAAAATATCGTTTGCTGAAGAAAACTGTTTTCGAAGCTAAATTAATTCATTCTAATCACCATACCATCTTCATCATCTATGATTATTGGCTAAACTTTGGAGCACACGATTATAGGTATCAAAGTATCATAATGGTATTAATGTTACTTTTCATATAACGACTATAAGCATTCTGAGAATGCGCCCCATCTAATGTAGTAATAGCCTTACTATGAAAAGGCTTAAAATTGCTAAAGTTGAATTATTTCTGACAATGCGACAAACCTCGCAAATAGAAAACTTCCTCTCCGAGACAACAGACTCAAATACCGATTGTTAGAGTAAACGGACCAGTATAACTGGAAAGTGTACAAACATTCAACCTGCAACATAATAAATAAAGTATGCCATAATATAGGACTGAAAGAACTATTGGATGGTAACTATGATTCAAGAAAAGGCGAGGTACTTATGGAATAACAGATGAAGTTGAATATAAAACATGGTTCGAGAAAATTTTAATGGATATATGTATCCACATAATTGTAAATACATCAAAGGATGCGTTAGATTTCAGGTTAACCCACTAATGATTGTGGGATGTAACGACATGTAATCCAGTTCTAGCCTACAGACGTTTTGACTTCGGAAACGTCGTCGGATTTCTACTCGATTAAACACCTTTATTTCTCAAAGTCTAGATTAATTACACACTAAGTTACCGACCATTTTAAAATCCTGGTTTTCTGCAGTAAGAATTCTCAACTATAATTGAAGATGCAATTAACTAATAAATTATTCAGTGTATTCACATGTTAAAATCACATAATTATTAAATACAAGTTATCCGTATAAGAATAATGTATAATTATTTGGCCGCTATTATCATTATATAGTTTTCTCTTAAAAATTATGCCATTCATAAAATAGTTCCAATAGTTTGGCGTAATAAACATCGATACTTAGTCTACATGACCAAGGACATTTATGGACACCTGCAGGTAACCAGCCTAAAATGGCGTAAATAAATTCAATTCATATCACTAAATTAATACATTTATATTTTAGTTTTAAAAATGGTGTACTGAACTGCACGGCTATTTATTGTTTTCAAAATTATAAAGAAATCACGAGGAACAAGATTAATTATCTCGGATTATTTGTCATTTAATTTGAAACGTGTTTTCCTTAATGATTTGTCTCATGATTGATTAAAATACCAAGAAAAATACACGAATTACTGCACAGTAATGTCACACATACAGTAGCAGAGTTAAAGCAATTTGACTGCACAAAATATGTTAAAAAATACGAACAACTACAGAAACTACGGTCAAATGGGTCAAAATAACTCATGTTCGTGTAGTTGATTTGTAAGAAAATGGAAAATTTACATTATGATACATTCTTTACCATCATAATATAGCACATCGATTGTTCGCGTTTATCAACGCGGCCCCCCCCTTTTTTTGACATGTTTCGAACTATTACAGTTAATCGTCAGGGGCTGTCTGCATCACGAAAGACATTCTAGTATACGAAATTTTTAAATTCTATCATACGTAAAACTAGGTTATGCGTCTCATATATCTACATTCTTATTTAATTAAAATTTCTTAATAAATTTTAAAACACGTGTACATAAAAATATGATGAATGTGCTATATTATAACACTAAACAAAGGCCTATATGATACGACAAAATACGTTATGCCTCCTAAAGAGAAATTAAATTTATGCTTACACTCCGGTTTGATTTTTCCTTTATCACAGGCTGTAGAAAAGTAGGACCCGTCATTGAACTCACACGCCCATTTCACTCACTGATCGGGTTGCATTTCTTGGCCGAACGGCACTCGGAGAGAGAGTTATACGTGAGGGTCACGTGCTCTCAGCTCACTGCCTCTACACCACACTCTTTACTCTCTCCACTCTACTCTCCCCCCACCCCAAACATAACATCCATGCGCGTGAAGGCAAGTGGCAACCAGCGCCCGAATTGTCTTGTTTTGAAGCCTCCACGTGATACTGTACGGCACTTATGATGATATTGGATTTGAGGTTCTCGCAGATGTGGCTGGGATATAACGTAGTGTGTTCCTACAGAAGTACACCGAAATTACGGAGAAACTGCCTTACTTGATATAATATTCGCCCTTCCCCCGAAATGTCGATGAATTTCTACCTGACTGCACGGCGTCACATCCCAAAAGACAGAATTCTTCGTAGTCACTCCCGTGAGAAACTCAAATATAGCATTTGTTAGGGTGGTACCATAACTCAGAAGGGAAGTCGCCGGTTTTCTACTGCGACGGCCCAATTTCGATCCCAGATCAGGAGGTTGTGCTAGATAAAGTTGCACCGGGCTGAACTTTCTCCGATTACTTCAGTTTACCCTGCCAATTTTCACTCCACACTCATTAATCATCCTATCACCGACGTTGTATAGTCCCGTAGGTCTAAGACGGCGGCACCATGTCCTTCCAAAACGTCAGTACAATATAACCCATAGGCTCGGCCGTAAGAATATCAGATATTCTTGAAATTCGTTTTAATCGGCCTCATAATTTCTGTCAACTCAGAAACAGCGATGAAAAAACCATCTTTTAAATTTGGAACGAATTTGTTTGTTCAGAGCCTTCAAATAACCAAGGATTCTACCAGAAATGTGTACAACTTTATAGCATTAAAAACAAATATAATTTATTATTGTATTTTAATGAATTGGTCGGCTTCTATAAACCTACATTTCAGAATAAACCAATACGTCTGGTACATAAGTCGAACTTTAAACTAAAAATCGAATTCGTTAAGACATTAAAATATCTCAAAGTCTGGAAAATTGCCGGAACCAGAGCGCCTTGCAGCGTTTCGCAAATAATCAGGGGCGAGATAATTAAACGATGAAAATAAATCAGTTTAGATAAACGAATATATGCTGATAAATGCAAAATAATCGTAATCACCCGTAACATTTTCTGTAATAAGCAATAAAAATCTAATAAATATGGAAATAATAGTTCAGTTAGTTTATTCTTAGAATTAGTTATTATGAAATATATGTTACAGATATAACAACGAATAGTAACTTCTAAGACATGACGCCGTGTAGTCTGATAAATACTGTCACGTGTTCTGGGTTCTGTGACTAATAATAACGGGTTCTGCATTGGATGATTTGATATACTGATGACTTCTTTACAATCACTCTTAATTACAACCAGCTCAGAATCAATGATTGCTTAAGACTCGCTTCGTTCATTACTGGACTACGAGTGCCCTCCCTTCTGCGTGACTGACTTGGTTCTCATTTACGAATCGGTCACTTCTTCGGTTTCCGTTGTCCGCTGGTTAAGGCTCCACATCTGAACGGTGAGCTACTGAACTGACTTCTCAATTCTCTTTCGACTGAATGATGAATGAACTCACGACTGAACTCTCGAAACAATTACATGTCACTCTTTTAAAATTCAATTTCTTAATTAAATCCGTCACAACAGAACTAATTAAGGTCAGTGCCAATTTTGGCTCCTGACCTTAATTAGTTGTGGTGTGACGGATTTCATAAAGAAATTGTATATTAAAACACAACAGGATGCAGGAAATGAAACTTATAAAACTCTTTTTAAATTCGGGGTGAACCGAACAGAGAACTGTTCGTCTGTTATTTAGTGTCTATCCGTTGCTACGAAACGTGAATCAATTTTGCAGCAACGTTTTGATTTCTACAATTGTATCCTTTGCCGCGGATACGCGTTTTATCGAGCCGTTGTCTAGCAATGGACTATTACGTCTTTCAGGCATCATGTCGCAATATTTATATTTTACACAAGGTCTCGTCCCAGGAGACAATAATCTTCAGATATAAAAGTCACTAAAGACATGTTCCAATTCAAATACGAGATGTTTATGTTACTTTATCAGGGTAAAGAACTATTGGAAAGCACTCACAAACCGAAATATATCTTGAGCCAATCTCACCCTGTTGTCCCCACACTGCAGATTCATGGGTACTCATATATGCCTGCCCACATCCGCCCCCCATATAAAGGCCCGAAATCGAAGTTTATGGATGTCGTAATATATAAAAATACATGTTGCGTTAAATGCGAATAAACTTGAAATTGTGTATAATAATAAGCAATTACAGTGGCCGAGTGGCCTAAGACACAAAGTGTATTCACCTGCTCAAACAATGGGATCGTGTGACCGAATCCCACTCAAGATTTGGATGTCTGTTTGCGTTTATTCTGTGTTTTTGTTGTCATGTGTAAGTAGCTGCATTGCGTCGGTCTGATCCCCAATCCAAGGATGTCTGCAGTCCTGTTTATAATATTTATAATTTCAGAATTAATTCTGACTTGCAATCGGTCAGAGAGCCTACCCCGACAAGGGAGAAGAAAAGTTTGAATAGTTACCGGTAATAATGTTTAATTACGAAAAACAATATAAAATGTGATAAATCCTGTGAAAAGAATTAATTTAAATGCAATTATTATTATTATTATTATCCATAATTGTCGGTAACGGTAATTATTTTCAGAATATTTATAATATTTACCACTGTTTTTGGTAATTCTATGTAATTACTGGTTAATATTTATATTTACGAATTGAAATATATAACAGGGTCTTCTAAATTATTGTCGGGGTTTTCATAACCTTTTATTTTGAAATCGGAGTGATCAAAATGAAACTGCTTATGGAATATGAAAATGTAACTCAAAAAGTTTTATTACTTATAGAATTAATACTTCAGAAATCTGAACAAATACAATATGCATATATATATTTTTGTTGTTCCCGGTTTGAAAATTGTTTGCCACGTAAACACAGACAATAATTTAGAAAAACTCTGTATATAATATTTTATACAGGTAAATTGTTCCATGAAGTAGAGTCCATTTTGAAGAGCTAACAGTCGCTCACCAGGCCAATAAATTCTGCTTGTTTATGGTAATAATGTTATAGTTATTGCCAATTAGTAATTAAAAAGACAAATAAAATTCACACTTACACACATCCTCACAGTAAATGCGCATTTTATGACACAGCACTCGTATCAACCAGGGACTGAATTCAACTTCTTACCATATTGTAACGTTCAGAAATATGAAAAACTTCAACATATAATAGAACGCAAACCCATTTGAAACTGCGCCCATATTTCCAATAAAGTAAAGAGATAATTTGAGAATTCAGTAATAACGTTTCCGGTTAATTTGACATCTAATGATAACCTGTGGGCCGAAACATATAATGTTTTAAAAATCACTTATTATTAAAGTCGTTTCAACTGTTACCACTGTCAAAGGCCGTGGAGGCCCATAGGGTTATGAGACGCCGAGGCTCCCACATTTTCTAGACAACAGGCTCACAGATAGTGTAAGGTTTTCAGCCTGAAGCGCCGGCCACCCTGTACCCCCAGGAATATTCCTGGTACTCATATCTGTCAGAGGCTGAGTCTACCCCAGGGCCACAGTGCGGCTGGAAGGGTTAGGTAAATTAAGAAATCCAAATTACCTTACCGGGAGTCGAACCCCTACCTACCGGCTTACAGCATTGTGCCCTCCTTTGCCGACTGTTATCAAAATAAATTTAATAATTATTAATGTATGTTTAAACGGGCTTAGTATTGAAATGGATTATGATTATTTTCCGAAGCCCACTACTGAACCCCATGCGTCACTTCATCATCTCTCCACATTGCCACACACATCTCCCTTCTTCGGCGATAAAGGAGAATGGAGAAGTTGAGGGACGTCAAGCGAAACAGAATGAAAGGAAAGTGTGGCATCCAGCCCGTCGCCTAGGAAACCAGCCTTAGATTGACTCAATCTTCACTCACTGTTATTACAGTCCTCTAACAAGCCGCTCGACCCAATTATATAACATAACAACAAACTTGTTTGTTCGCGCAGAGATACCATTTCGTATAACCCCGTGGCATCCTGTTGTTGCACTCAATTTCCGGTTGGAGAAAACTGAGAATTCGGAATGCTAAGTGATTACTGAGTGAACGGAGTTCATGGAGGTAGGCCTAGGCCCACTGGGGTTGTAGTGCCAAGGAAAAAAAAAGTGATCACTGAATATTCTAATGATAAAGTTTCAATCACATATTTATCTATGGTCGAATTGTATGGAGGACTTGACGGATGAATTAGAGAGGACTGGGTAGGATACGGGGTCCTACTCGATATACGAGTGCGATTCCAGCATTTCTTTGAAAAAAAAACACGGAGAAGAATTCGAGGGTAGCAGGTCTTGGGGTCAAGATTTCAACCCATGACCTCCTGAATGCGAAGCAGCAGTGCATTCAGTGAAAGAATATACACGGTGTGACGTTTAAAAGGCAACCCAAACAAGAATTACCTACTTCGGTGCAGAAATGAAATTATAATCTATTCCCCCAATATAGTTGATACTCTCCACTATTCTCGTGACACTCGAATTAATATCACCTTGGTTGCTAGGCTCCTGCTGTTGCCAGTTGTACATACGCTCTGCAGGTGGCAGCAGGGTGCATTCACGAGATGAATGTGTGTTTGTTCTTGAATATTTCTTCGCAGTGAAATCATTTGCCGCTCTTCATGAAGCATTTAACAACGTGTAACCTGACGAGAAATAAAATAATACATCGGTTGGTAACAGAATTACGAGACAGAGGAAATGTTTACAACATTTGTGATGGGTGGTAAGCTTGGTAACGATGAAGAAATATTAGCCCCATCATTTGTCTTGTTGTATACTAATGTCACATGTAACCTTTCATATACTGTTAGAGTTTAGAATTACATTTCAAATGATACAACCTGTATACATTATTTTTAATATTACAACCTGTATATATTATTTTTAATATTAACATAACATTTGTTGAAATTGCAATACGAAATTTTTAACATTATCAACTTCTTTAATGAATATGGAGTATGAAATGCATTTAGAAAACAATTTCTGTGTCAATTATTTTGGTTATGAAAATAAACTCCATCCAGAAATAAGCAACGCCAATTATTTGAAAATGTTCTGGTAAAATCACACACGTTTATAAGAAGATACTAAATTCGACAGAATAACAACAAAGAATAAAAGGCGCTGCCAGCTATAAGCACAGTACTAATTTTTCAGCAAAGATGGACACTGCAATACGACCTCAAGTATATTTTCTACTGCCGTTTATTGCTTGAAATTATTGATTTTATCGGCAACTACTCCAAACTTTGATTTCTGACTTCAGACTTCAGACATATATATACAGTAAAACTTGGTTATAGCAACATCGGTTTCTGCGACACCTTGGCTATTGCGTCAAATATTCAATGGTACGAACTAATTCCTCATAAAGCAACTGTTTTTATACCTTGCTTAGTACGACATGCACAAATGCATCAACCTCGTATGTAACGTCATTTTCATTCCTGAATTTCTCTGATATGGACACTGAACGTAATTTAGAAAGTGTGTATTGGGCAAGTAACAGGAAACAGATGAAGATAACTGATTACTGTACTCGTATCTAGGTACAGTAAGGCACAACAATTGATGTAATCTACTGTAATTTGGTGAGTAGGCCTACCTTTAATATACAGTATTAGTGCGGTGTGTATTGTCAGTGAAAAGCGCTGTAATATGTCTTTGATATTACACATTTGGGCAATTCCACGTTAATGTTACGTTAGTCTGTACTTAACTACGTATTTCACTAAAAAATTCAACATTTTAACTCGGTTTTTGGCAGATTTTTACGTGACTAACATAAGGCTACTGTGGAAGTGCCCATTTCGGTTACAACGACACTATTTTTAGGTCCCTTTGATGACGTTATAACCAAGTTCTACTGTATATATATATATATACAACCGCAGAATAACAAACCTTATGACAAATACAGTGCGTTCAGTTGGGAACGAAACTTCGCAACACCACTGATCCGGCCCAACATTCCTCACAGATTGCTGCTGTAACTGCTGATAGCAGAATGAGTCATTTGCGCTGATAAACGCGCTCCGTTACAGTTACAGTTACAGCAGCATTCTGTGAGGAATGTTGGGCCCGATCAGCGGTGTTGCGAAGTTTCCTCTTTGATTGAACGCCCTGTAAAATTCCTATATCTGGATGGGGTGAGAGAACAAAAATAGGCTATAAATCACTGCTATGAATAAATACTATTTCCTTATATTAGGAATAATGACCTAAAATATTTTGCCAATCAAGTCTGGGCAACATTACTTTGCGAAGAGTCGGAGACTCCTCCCGTCAAGTCGGCCTAACCCATAACTCGTACATTCCTTTTAAGTCTTCGATATCTGGAGCATCCTTGTGTAAACAAATATTTAATATACGTGAAAATTACATAGAGAACTATCGTCTGATTTTATACTTTTGTTTAGTTTGTGAAAATGTTTTATATTAACCCTTCATCCCTGTGGCCCCTTAATTATGGGCACGATTTATCGTTCCGAAGAGCATGAATCGAACGCTCTTATGAAGTAACTACTGTGTTGTTCACATTCTGGAAACAACTGATTCTATGGGCGTGTGGGCGAAGATGCGATAGGAGAGACAGGAGACATAAAACAGGACGGAAAGAAGATCATTAAAGGTAGAGGATAAAACAAGATGACAGTAGTCAGTGTTGGTACAGGCCCACACACTTCAACAACAAATGAATTATTTATATTACCAAAGGATAAAATTTTTTATAAATGTTGGACATGGCGGTTTTCAAAATGGTAAGTGTGAAGAAGTGGGCACGCGATAGCGTAGTTGATTGAGACACTATTCTACAAACCTGAAGGAAGCGGGTTCGATTCCCGATGAAATCATTGGTTATACCAATTGACCTAATACATCCAGCCGCACTATGACCCTAGAGTCGACTCAGCCTCTAACAGAAATGAGTACCATGAATCTTTCTGGGGGTAAATGGAGGCCGACGCGTAAGGCTGACAACTTCTCCGCCATCTGTGAGCCGATTGTGTAACCAATATGGAAGCCTCGACGTCTCACAACCCGATGGGCCTCCACGGCCTGTTACAGGTATAGCTTCACCTAAGTATGATGAGCACTGTCTTCAGTGATGTCATGCCGCCTAGTTAGGCAGCAGTATGTTGATTTTTCGGAGGCACATAATGTCTCCATGTTCAGGGTGGAAGAGTAAGAGAAGCAAGCAACGAATATGACGCAATCAGTAGGAAGAGTTCTACTGTGTTTGATTGGCTTATTCCTCTGTACACCGTTCCTCCGTAATATCATTAATATTGTACCATACCACACGGAGTAACATCGCCAAAATAGGCATTTCTCAGTTGTTGCAATTATTTCACTATTTATTTATGGTTCAATTATAGACGATTCCAGTAGTTCACAGTATATAGCATTTAACTATGGGATTACTAATGAATGAAGGATTAGATAGGATGTGTCGTAGCCTAATTTGAGATACTATCCCAGAATCCATCTGGAGGAGGGACTGAGGAATAGCTTCGAAATCTCAGTCAGAATAATTGGTGTATAGATTGATTAGGAGGTAAAAGATATAGTAAAATATAAAGTTATTCGTGTACTTGATTGATTAAGCACTACACAATGAAGATGTATGGAGAAGTGAAATATGTATCCATACATTCATAATCTGGGCACTAGATGGAGGTGAGTGATCAACTGTAAACACCAGTCGCTTTGCCTCTGGGGACTTAGGCCCCGGTAACACTCTTTATGGTGCTGGAAGAGCCCCAGGGCCTGTCTGGACTTCGCGGCGAAGAGATATATCTCTTGCCTCTACCGGGAATCGAAACCCGACTACTTCGCAGTCCAACCCGTAGCCTAGTCATTCTATTATCTGAGCTATCCAGACAGTTCTAAATAACACACCACTGTAATGTGCAGAATGTTTAGGTTTTTAGCCTGTTTCCTTAATGGAAAAAACAAAAGTAGGCTTATGCCATCATCATGCTCTCTGCATGTGTGTACCCCCCATGAACGTTTAAATGCCTGAACCAATCTTTACGAAACCTGGTTTGTATAGCATGACATCTGAGCCCTTCTTGATGGCTTAATTCATAAATCCCTACCATCAGCCTGTGTGTCTGTATGTGTATCCCTTATCGTTGCCAAGCAACGGCTAAATAAAAAGTCACCACTGTAATGAATACACGCTCAACAATAAAATAATTGTTGGACGCGTCGTTTTCTATGCAGTCCGTGTCTCATCAAAGGAAAGAGTGCGATTAGTTCTTCCCGGAACTTATTGTTACATTCAAAAGAGATCTCAAGCGTGGACGATATTCGTTGGAGCTGAAGAAACGGAACCTCTTCGGTTTGCTCATCCGCTGTGTAGAAGAAGAGATAAAATGAACCACAAAATACGGTGCTCCAGGCTTGCCGAAGAACTCATATAGCTCAGTCAATAAAGTCAGATCTTGCAATAAAAAAAGACAATCCACCTTATAGTGAGAGAAATTAAGAAATAATTTTATCACAAAATAAATTATATGTCTTACGGTAGGCAAAGTTATAATTAACAACACATAAATTCGTGTCTTGGTTCTGAAACCAAGAGTTTTCGAGTCACTACATGTAAATACATTCTGAATATCATAATCTCAGGTCTGTTTTAGGATTGTTATACCGTCTGAATGCTTGCGATGTTGCTAACGTTTCAAAGGTATATGTTGCTTCCATCGTCAGGGTGGAAATATCAAACCTGAAAATTTATCCCCAAAAGTTTGGCAACATTGTCCACATCTAGACACTACATGTATAATGGCCCCAAAACGGAATTAACATCGATAATTACCCACCCCTAAAAGCCTAAAATCAGTAACTATAAAAATGTTACCCTTTTTCTAAACAAAACACACTGTACAACTCTCATCCCATTTAGTGGTTTCGACTATTTACTGCGCATTCTGGTAAGAACGGCTAGAACTAAAAACACGCAAAGTACACGAGAATTCTGAGACTTCAATTTGTTTATCAATGAAATAATAATCAATGGTATTGTAGCTTGTAGATCCGTTAATGGGTAACGACCTGGAAACATACAACTAAACACTTCTTGCTTCTAGGTAACAGATTCTTAATAAGCAAGTGTACGCAGCCGTTACTGAGTAACGCCTTCGCAAACAAACATGTTACTACGGAAACGACTGGAGTACAACAATGAACGGTAACACCTACGCGGTCCGTGCCTATGGGTTATCAAGGAGGGCAATTTGAGCAAGAGATCAGAGCGTTTAAATGGAGTCCGTGAAGGGAAGACATAGTCGGTGCACTTAGGCAACGACGTGTGCGCAGAAGCTGAAGAATCGTCACCGTTACCAGGGAATGGCTAGTGAAGACAAACTGAGAAGTTCTAGCGTGTGCTGTAGTAATTTGTAAAGTGTGGAGATCAGCTATGACGCTATAATTAAGCGTAGTCACTAGTTGTGTGTTAAAGGGGTCAATAAATCCAATCTCCAATCCAAACCCAGTATATAGTCACACACATACACGTGACTGTATTGAAGACTAGCAAGAAAAGTGGATGAATCATGTTCACCGTATACCAGAATGCAAATTATTAAAACGAATATTTAATTACACGCGTCAAGGAAAGCGGGATTTAGGAAGACTAAGTAAGAGATGGGGCATGTACACTCTTCGCTCGCTTTGAAACCGGGATCGTGGGTTCGAATCGCACTCAGGTCATGGATGTTTA
This sequence comes from Cryptotermes secundus, assembly GCF_002891405.2. Classification (NCBI taxonomy): domain Eukaryota; kingdom Metazoa; phylum Arthropoda; class Insecta; order Blattodea; family Kalotermitidae; genus Cryptotermes; species Cryptotermes secundus. The sequence goes on from NW_019720161.1 coordinate 1,525,432, forward strand.
GTTTGTGTGTGTTTTTCTGTGTTTGTGTACAAGTAGAGGCCTTGCGACGAGCTGATCACCCGCCCAAGGAGTCCTACCGAATGCGTAAGACCTAGAAAAACCGAAGTGAACGGAGAAGTTCATGGAGGTAGGCCTAGGCCCACTGGGGCTGTAATGCCAAGGGGGAAAGAAGCAAGAGATGGTCTGAACAATTAGTATAACTTCCGAACATGTACAAAGGACCTAAATGTTGCAAAAAAATGAGAAAAGGAAAAAAATAGCTGGATATGTTGTGAATTTTAATTTCGCTGCTGATTCAATGCATTTCTTGAATTGCTTCATTTAAAACCGACATTTCTGGGAACAACATCACACATACTCACTTCTGAAGGTTAGCCCAATATTTGACTTGGCAGCGCCTGGACTTACAGAAGTTTCAACGAGCCACCTGGTGGTCTTGTAGTAACATACTAACAGACGTTTATTGAAACAAGGACAATGCAACGAAACCCAAATCGGTTTTACAGCCACGTCTAGCTGAAAGAAGGCTTTGTTGCCTATGAAGATTGCTTTCTTCAGGGAAGAGGCATTGTGCTTCAGTGGCAAGGGCATAAAACTAGGCGTATTGCCTTTCTGAATACGAAAACTTTAAGATCTGCCTAGAATATTCTCCCCGTACAACATGAAAATGTGGGATCTGAGCTTACGAAAACGGTAAATACAAAGATTGCTGTCATCTGGAGCCAGGACAGCGCAGTCGGAATAAGCACTGGCTGCGGGCTTGACGGTCGAGGAGTCGGAGTTCTAGTCCCGTTACAGGCAAGAATTTCCTCTTCTCCACGTCGTCCATAACCGTTCTGGGGTTCACCCACCCTCCTATCCAATTGCTATGGCGGGATCTTTCCCTGGGTGGTAGGGGGCAGGGATTGAAGCTGACCGCTCACCTCCATCTAGTGCCGAGGTCAAGAATATGTGGATCTTGTAGCTACCTCCACCATATATCTTCATGGTGCAGTGTGTAATTAGTTAAAGTACAGGGACAGCTTTACTGGGATGTTATTCTGATTACTGTGGTAAGTGAATACCAATGTTTCGCAGGAACATATTGCCACCGTTTTCAGGGTTGAAGTGAGCTTTGAATTAGCGGATTGCATTCAATGTTGACCATTTTATATAGTTAAACCACAGTGAGAGCTTTACCTGAGATGTTAATTTGAATATTGTGGTAAGTGAATACCAATGATTCGCAGGAAGATACTGCCACCGTTTTCAGGGTTGAAGTGAGCTTTGAATTAGCGGATTGCATTCAATGTTGACCATTTTATATAGTTAAACCACAGTGAGAGCTTTACCTGAGATGTTAATTTGAATATTGTGGTAAGTGAATACCAATGATTCGCAGGAAGATACTGCCACCGTTTTCAGGGTTGAAGTGAGCTTTGAATTAGCGGATTGCATTCAATGTTGACCATTTTATATAGTTAAACCACAGTGAGAGCTTTACCTGAGATGTTAATTTGAATATTGTGGTAAGTGAATACCAATGATTCGCAGGAAGATACTGCCACCGTTTTCAGGGTTGAAGTGAGCTTTGAATTAGCGGATTGCATTCAATGTTGACCATTTTATATAGTTAAACCACAGTGAGAGCTTTACCTGAGATGTTAATTTGAATATTGTGGTAAGTGAATACCAATGATTCGCAGGAAGATACTGCCACCGTTTTCAGGGTTGAAGTGAGCTTTGAATTAGCGGATTGCATTCAATGTTGACCATTTTATATAGTTAAACCACAGTGAGAGCTTTACCTGAGATGTTAATTTGAATATTGTGGTAAGTGAATACCAATGATTCGCAGGAAGATACTGCCACCGTTTTCAGGGTTGAAGTGAGCTTTGAATTAGCGGATTGCATTCAATGTTGACCATTTTATATAGTTAAACCACAGTGAGAGCTTTACCTGAGATGTTAATTTGAATATTGTGGTAAGTGAATACCAATGATTCGCAGGAAGATACTGCCACCGTTTTCAGGGTTGAAGTGAGCTTTGAATTAGCGGATTGCATTCAATGTTGACCATTTTATATAGTTAAACCACAGTGAGAGCTTTACCTGAGATGTTAATTTGAATATTGTGGTAAGTGAATACCAATGATTCGCAGGAAGATACTGCCACCGTTTTCAGGGTTGAAGTGAGCTTTGAATTAGCGGATTGCATTCGATGTTGACCTATGTTGGACTGGATGTCTTCAAGTCTTCAGAGATTTAAATTGTGATTTTCTGGGTTGTGGCACCTTGTGGAAGCCCAGTCATTGTAGAAATCTATCATATAGATGAAAGAAACATAAACAGAAAGGGCGTCATAATCCGTAAGACCACAATCTGGATTTACATATACTAGTTAAAGTATAAAATTCCTTAATCTTTCTGTTCCTCTTCTATCTCAATAGCTAGACTATACAGCTATACAGCGTCTGATGGCATAATGATAGATTCTGAAAGATTCGGAAAGAATTGTTCGTGTCCTAATAGAGGGAATCTACCAACATTAATCAGGAGAGACTCAGGTAAAACCACGAAAAGTCCACTCAGGATGAGCGATGCTCTGGCCGAGATTTGAACCGACCATCTCCCAAATACGAACGTAGTCCGTTACCGCTAGACTAACCTCCTCGGATATATATATATATATACCATATTTCTTGATTTTATAAATAGCTAATCTCCC
>NW_019720161.1:1528147-1563158 GCF_002891405.2 Cryptotermes secundus
CTTGGGTGTATCGCACACACAATATTAATCTTAATGATATTGTGACATGACTCCGCAAAGTCGGAATAGTGAAGTCAGACGTTCATTGCTAGGCAACAACTCGGTTAACATATTCCCGCGGCACAACGAATACGCAAATAACAATTGAGTAACCTCCGTTGTAATGCAACGGCGCTGTAAATATGACCTCCAACAATAGAGGGGCTGTGTTTTCTGCGTGGCCAGTGCGAAGTGGTTATAAAGAAGAGTTCAGTTGATAGGAATTGAATTGTGTTGAATTTCGAGACGCCAGCCTCCCAGGATATAAGCTTGGGAGCAGAGGAATTGAATTCAGCTGAGTCTTCCTAATTGGCAGTTGAGGATTCAATTGTGGAGTGCTTTGTAGTGTGAAAAACAGCAACATTGCTATAGTTATTTGTAGTTACGACCTGTAAGTGGTCAATAAATCTATTCACCAATCCAAACTTCGTCTATAGTCACTAATACACGTGGAAATATTAATATACACGTATAGTGATGGAATTGTACAGAAGTAATTAATCCATTGTAGCAGTTCATTTGCAATTTTAAAGAATTCTGTTTCATTTTCGGAAATTGAAAATTAAATATTTCAAAACGTGTAACAACAATCTGTGCTGAGTAAGCGAAGTTTTCTTTGTCGTTTTCCTAAGAGCCATCAAATGCGAAAAAAAAAAACAACAACAACTATGCTACGACAATATTTCTTGACCAATCTATATAAATAAAAATGTAAATGTTCGTTTTGAGGAGTTTTGGATCTTCTTGGAGGATGAAACATTCCCAGAGAAATCCTCTGCCATCATGCCAGATGTAGTTGAGATTCTTGCAACGGTGTATAAATGCATATAGAACAGACAGACACTACTTCCCTGTAAATACAAGAGACCTCCGTTTGCCCGTCAGTATTCTATTTTATAATTCATCTACCGGAGGTTTCCGTACTGCCATTCATGTTAATTTCCCCCTCAAATCGAGGAGCTCCTACTTGCTGACTGTCTTAAAGAGTTCACCTAACGGCAGTTCCTTGAATGCATGAGACGAGGTCGTCTTCTGGCTTCCCAGTCTGAGATACCAATAACAGAGATGTGTTTCCTAATCAACACTGCACAAAAGCGTTCAGAAGTTACTATGTTACTGCGTAAACTGCGACTGACTGGCGCCATGTCAGATCGATAGGAAATAGGCCGTTTCACATCGAACAAATGTTAAGCTCCATGACACGAAACAATAGCATGGTCTGTACTTTCAGTTGCCATGGTGACGAGTTTTAAATGTGTCAAGGATCTAACAAACAAGCTCAAAATCTAAACTTTGACCAGTAACCGGTTTTTAATATTTCTCTGCTGACACATTTTCCAATTTCTTAATATAAATTTTGTGTTTAGAACAGACATGGGGTCTCTAAAATATTCTCGGCGTTATTTGAAGATCAAGGCTGGCTAGGATTTATTCACAATTCATGCTATTCGTATTCTATTAAACGTATAGTTACATGTAGATCAGTGATTTTTTTTAAGTTTGCATGTGAAAAATTAAGGTATAAACTAATAATTACTTGTGATATAAGAATAAAATCGGCAATGTTGCAGATGTTACAGTTTTATCTTCAGAATTTCTCTATGCAATAAAACTGCAACGATTCTGCGTGGCATTACGGTAACACAACGCGCCGAATAGATCGCTGAATGCGCAGGTTACACGTAATTTTAATTTTTTCCGATAGATGGATCTATGAATAATAGTCTCTCTGGCGCCAAAATCATCAGTTTCGTGAAACTCGTATTTTGTATTTTTTCAAGCCGGTCTCAATAGCCGCCCGGTCTAAGGCTCGTTCGGACGCTGCGATCGTGGGTTCGAATCCCATTCAAGCCATGGATGTTTAGTGTGTGTATGCGTTTTTTCTGTTTAGGTAGAGATCTTGAGGCGGGCTGATCACTTATCCAAGGAGCCCTACCTTCTGTGAAAAATTATTACGGAACTGAATAAGAGGCCTGGGCCCTGAATGACATGGAAGAGCCATTGTAAAGTAAAATTCAATACGCACAGGGACAAATTTACCTTTATTAGATTGTGAATTTGAGAAGAGCGTCCTCTAGTAGCATGTACGGATGATTTTGTAAACATATTCAAACCCCCACAGGGGCTTAGGTCTTGTGATATGGGCGTAAATCCAATCAGCATCATTATTTTTGTGACCAAAGTTCTATTTATTTGCTGATTCTTGTTTATTTGGCTATGCTGTTACGTCTAGTTTCGTAGTGCAGATTATAATACAGATATGGAAATAACATAACTCAGGCAATTAGGCGCCAATTTTCCACTCTGGGGGATCTGGGGCGATCCAAGGTCAGGTTATTTGGGATTTGTGGCAGACATATTGTAACTCGGACGGTTTCTCTGTGAGTACTTCGTTTCACCCTGCCATTTCTTATTACACCAACTGCTCCATATTCATTAAACAGCCTACCAACGGACGCTACATATTCTCGAAACTGATAACGTTGTTATAAAGTTCTTTTTGTACTTTCTTGTGGTGGGGTGAGACTGAGTTTACTCGGTGCGTCGGCCACTAATTGACCCATTGTACCAGCCCCGGATGATAGAGGATAATGTGGAGCAGTCGGTGGAATGAGAATTGGTATGGAAAACCGAATTCCTTGGAGAAAACCTGCCCCAGTGCCACTTTGTCCACCATAAATCTCACTTAATCTGACCTGGGCTCGAACCAGGTCCGTCGCGGTGGGAAGCCTGAGCTATGACACGGCCATTAAACAACTAACTTAAAAAAGTAGGATAGTACTTAAATAATTAATTTGAATCTAAGTGGAAGGGTGAAGTCGTGGCTTACTGCAAAGCTACACACTTATATTTTCCTACAAGGACTGAGGAAAAACCACTACATACCTCAGTTAAGAAGACCGGTCTCCGGAAACAGATGACACCAAGACTGAAGTTTTTTTTTTTATTGCTAGCGGGGTAGGACTAAGTCCCTTGTACTGCGGCCACTTCTGGCCTATTGTACCAGCCCCAGATGATAGGTCAGGGTGATTGTGGAGCAATTGGTGGAATGAAGATTGGCAGGGGAAACCGAAGTACTCGGAGAAAACCTGCCCCAGCACCACTTTGTCCACCACAAATCCCATTTGACCAGCCCAGGGATCGAACCCGGGCCGCCGCGGTGGGAAGCCAGCGACTGACCGCTTGAGCTTTAGCGCGGCCAAAGACTGAAGTAAAGTAAAGTAAAGTAAAGGTATCCCTGTAACAGGCCGTGGGGGCCGATAGGGCTGTCAGATGTTGAGGTCCCCACATTTTCTAGACAGATGGAGGTAAGGTTGTCAGTCTTGTGTGCCGGCTGCCCTTTACCTCAGGAAGATTCCTGGTACTCATTTCTGTTAGAGGCTGAGTCGACCCCAGGGTCATGGTGCGGCTGGAAGGTTTAGGAAATTGAGAAAATTCAATGATATCATCGGGATTCGATCCCGCGACCTTCCGGCTTGTAGCATAGTGCCTAAACCAACTACCAAGACTGAATTATATTAAAACACATGAACAGAACGTGGCGTTTAAGTGACAGAAAAATGTTAAATTGCAGATGAGGAGCTCGGTACACACTGTGCTAGGGGCCACTCGCTCGCGACTGAGACCGTCCTCCATTACGTAAGCAGCTGCTGAACCTCGTGCATTATTTCAGAGTAAGCGTGTTTAGGTCTCGTTACAAGCCAACCTTGTCCCTTTGTACGTGCTACGGGACACAACTGTTTGTTCAGAACTTCTGAGGTTATTTTTACCCTTTTTAAAAGGACTTTATAATTTACATTTAGATGTGGTGAGATTCAATGTTTGCGCTCGTTTAAACAAAATGTTCTTCTCTTTGATTACTTCAATTAAATACTGCAAAATAATCCTCTCGTAAATTCGTCATGAAGTAAGGAAAGAGGCACGCGGTAGAGGCAATAAAAGCGTAAGGGGGGGGGGGATAAAATTACGAGACAAAATGTTAGAATTGAGGTTCTCACGGCCGGAACTATGAAGATTATGATCCTATGACTTACAATACTGTGTAGTTCGTCTGAAGCTTAAGAGGAATATGCCGCTTCTATCTTCAGGGTCGAAGAATAAGACAAGCAAGGAAATATCAGAAATACGCGGTAAGCGTGTTTGTTTCCTCCTTGGCTTATTTCTCCGAAATGTCGGGCTCTCTCCGAACTACACGGGGTCACAACCCTGAAGAACGTAGCCTGTAAGACGGACTGAAGAAGAATATGGAGAGAACAGGAAGAGTGAGGTCTTCTCTTTTCTGACACCGTGCAGTATGTTTTGCGATACCAACGTTTCGATGAAGTATGTACGGTACGAAGAATGTTTCATTACATGCCATTCCCTCTGGCCCTGTTTCCCTCACCCCATTCTGTGAGCCCGATTGTCCACAACTCCCCTGCAATCTGTTCATATAATAGAGCCAATTCCTCCCCTACACCTTTCAACCCTGAATGTATAGGCAATAAAACTTACTTCTTCAGAATATTGTATTTAAGCATCCTGTTGTACTGATGAACCGCCTCCGTGGTCTAGTGGTCTGAGTTCCTATCTATAGATCCAGTGGTCCGGGTTCGATTCTCGGCGCTACCAGATTTTCTGAGAAGCAGTGGGTCTGGAACGGGGTCCGCTCAGCCTCGTGAGGATAACTGAGGATCTATTTCAAGGATATAGCTGCTCCGGTCTAGAAAACCGAGATTAACGGCCGTGGGGATCCGTTGCGCTGACCATGTGACACCCTCTATCTGCAAAAGTTGGCACTTACTTCGCCGACAAGCGGCGGGCGCTCGGTCGGTATAGTTCGCTTGCGGACTACAGACCACGGAGTTTTTATTGTTTATGTTAGTGACAGGTAGGTAGGTAGGTAGGTAGATACATTGGATTTGAGATGGTGTATACAAATAATTACTTTTTCAGGTTATGGTCTCCTGGATTATGACATTGTGTGATATTAAGGATTGATACTGACATTTCGGAAGAGAATAGTGCCTCCATCTTCGACTCCGAAGACTAAATCAGTACGTTCATTAGAAACTGTAGTCGATTTTTACCAGGCTACACTGAGTCACATCTAGAGTTTGGTATTCTTCTCAGCCACTTCGTGAAAACTTCAGATATAACTTTAACCAACGTATAAAAACGCCTTGACGCAACGTGGCTTCATGTCGAAGGACTGTGGAACACATAGAAAGTTGAGGAAAATAAATTGTAATGAAGTTTGATCAAAATCAACTAGGCTGTTTTCTGTGAAATTAATTTAGAAATAAATTCTGAAGTGCAGAAACTATAATAATATCCGAGTTGATTGCAATTTTGTGTCTGCGTTTATAGTCTGAAGCCATAATGAAGCTGAGGAACACAGACCATGATATCCAATTCAGTTTTCGTGGCAGTTACGAAGCCGATTGTGTAATGTACTTTATGGGCATTTGTGGGCCTTCTGTAATATCCATTTGCTCGTCTAAGTGGCAGTTCATTCGTGAATGGCGTATGCATCTGTCGAATACCAATAGGATTCCACACAATGCAATTACGTGAGTCAATGACTGTTTCCAATGACGTAATTAAGATTCGGTGGAGTATATAGACGGTGACAGTGGCTACACTGCTGCAACAGCTGCTTAACATTACGTGAAGTAATGAGATATTGTCCCTCGCTCAACTATTTAAATTGTTATTGAAGTATGAGATGTTTCTGTAATTGTAAAGAAATCAGACATTGTTATGTGAGGTATTATATACAGGACACGAGTTTTCTATTAGTAGGCCGCGACATGGCTCAAGCGGTTAGTCGCTGGCTTCCCACCGCAGGGGCCCGGGTTCGAGCCCGGGTCTAATCAAATGGTATTTGTGGTGGACAAAGTGGCGCTGGGGTAGGTTTACTCCGAGTACTTCGGTTTCCCCTGCCAATCTTCATTCCACCAAATTCTCCATCATCGTAATCACCCTGGGCTGGTACAATAGGCCAATCAGTGGCCGCCGTGCCGAGTGAACACAAGAGGCCTCCACCCACCACTATGAGAATTTTAAAAACTTTAAAATTTCCTATTAGTAACTGACTTCTCTGAATAGGTAAAATAATATTTTATTTAATACCTCCATTAACTGAGAATAAATACTTCGAAAGGGTGCACCAAATAAGGAATAAAGACAAATTTTATGGGTGAACAGAATATTCTAGCATGTAGAACTTGTACTATGTAATGATTCTGTAAACATCTGTTGTTAGGCAACAGATTCCTAACAAGCACCAATGGGCTAACTGGAAAGCGATGTTTTCTATGCGGTCCGAGCCGATGTGTTATAAGCATGACATGTATAAAATTTAGTTAGTTTTGAGGGCGTCGCCTGCAAGTAAGGACATGAACACGAAAGCTCAGAGAACTACGGCGTTGGAAGCCATTACCAGACAACGAGTGGTAAAGACACAGCAGACTGAGAGGACTTAGTATGTGCTGTGGTGAACTGTATAGTGTGTGAATTAGGGATAGCTCTAAATTTGTTGATAGTTACAATCAGTAAATGTTCAATAAATCCCATTACCAACCACACCTCCTTCTGTAGTCACTCATACAAGTCACAATATTTTGCTGCAGAAGTTCACGAGAAAACATTTTAGATATTGAAGGTTAATAAATAAGAGGGCATTTCTATCAGAAGGGTTTAGATACTACGTTTATCACAGCAGGAAGAAGCAGCGAAGATACAAACTCCCTGGTTTTAGTCCCCAAGCGAACCATACCGACCGAGTGACCGCCGCTTTTTGGCGAAGTTAATGCCAACTTTAGAAGCTGCGAAGGTACATGAAACAAAATAAACAAGGGATGATCTGATATAAACAGAATAAAATACAAAGGACCTTGAATGGTGTTGTGTCATAGCTCAGGCAGTTAGTCGCTGCTTCCCACTGCGGTGGCCCCGGTTCGATCCCAGGTCAGATCATGTCCGACTTCTCCACACTCATCATCATCATCATTCATCATCTGGGGCTGGTACAATAGGTCAAATAGCGGCCGACGTATGAAGCAGACCCATTGTCACTCCATCCGCAAGAAATTATAAAATTAATTAAAAAAGAAAGAACCTTGAATTGATGTATGAGAGCAGAGAATGCGAGACAGACAAAGTTGGCAGGACTGTTGCTGTCTGCCTTCCGTTCCCTAGTCCCAACCCCTCCTACTTCGTGGGGCCCTAAGTATTTTTGTTTCCGCGAAAGCTGTTCCTAAATAAAAGCTAGTTTGCTAGAATGCTGGATGCGGACGAGATGTGAGTACAGTTACAAAAGGGATGAATATATTAATTTATTATAATAGCTGTGGCAACATATGGAGAAGAATGATGGATTATAAATAAAGAACAGAAAACTATTAATAACTGAAATGGGAGTTTGAGGGCGACACTTTAGGATGAGGTAATGAGAGAAGAGACTGAAACAGAACACAACAAAAAGATCGAATTGATGAAAGACGTCTGATATGAAATGGACGTGTTTGTCGAATGGAAATATTACGCACAGATCGCTGTTCCAATCATTGCAATGAAGTCCAGCACAGTCTACCACTTGTCCCTATCCTGAGTCAGATCAATCCAATCCAAACCACCCCATCCCGTCTCTCTAAGATACATTTTAATATTGTCCACTCTCTACGTCTTGGTCTTCCTAGTGGTCTCCTTCCTTCAGGCTTTCCCACAAATATCCTATATGCATTCATCTTATCCATTCGTGCTACATTCCCTGCCCCCCTCATCCTCATTGACTTGATCATTCTAATTATACTTGGAGAAGAGTACAAGTTATGAAGCTCCTCAGTATGCAGTTTTCTCCTGTCACTTCATTCCTCTTTGGTTCAAATACCGTATTTACGCATGTATAGGCCGCGTGCGTGTATAGGCCGCAGCACAATTTTCAGACAGAAATTATAGAAAAAATAATTTTCTTGGAATATTATTTCAGGAGTATTACACCCTGTATTACTAATTATAAATATATATATTTTTTAAATGAAGTGTGATTTCGAATATTTCGAATATAAGCCGCACCCCAGTTTTCCTCTTGAATTTTTGGCAAAAAATGTGCGGCCTATACATGCGTAAATACGGTATTCTCCTCAACACCCTCAGTCTATGTTCCTCCCTTAACGTCAGAGGCCAAATTTTAAACCCATACAGAACCACAGGCAAAATTACTACAAATCCCTTCAAAATAATTTACAATTCATTATTCATCCATCAGTTGATTGGCTGTTATTTAACGACGCTATCAATTTCGAAACAACATTGCTCATCATCCTATCATTCGACACTATAAATTCTTGCTATCGACAGGGTCGTAAATAACACACAGGAACATCATTAGAAATAGTTCCACTTACAATAAATTATGTATACAGAATCTTGTCTTGAGGCTCTATCTATTAGCAAAATTTGTAAACAGAAACAGAACACTATTTACATTGCTAAAACCCAGTGCAGCCAACGCGTATATATATATATATATTCTATGGTTAGAAGCGGCGTCAAAGCAGAAGGTTACCAGATTTCGTGTCAATGTTTTTATGTTTTCTTTCCTTCGCTCCACATGACAGCAGAAAAGGACCGAAGTCTCCAACTAACTGGGTGGAACGGCAGTACAAAGTCATATATCAGGTCCTCAGATCAACATCCGAGCGAATGAGGGAGAAATACAAAGGAGAGCTAACACTGAAATGCACAGAATTCCCTTCAAAAAAAGGTGAACGAATTCAGTCAGAAAAAGTTTGCTTCTGATGTGTAATAAAGCACACAGAAACTTATGAAGTGCAAAGACTCGTTTTTATGTGTTTGTGAAGAAGGAAAAAAGGAGAAATTAATGCAAATACAAACGTCCTTTGGCTTTTTTCAGAGCTAATTATACGGGGAAAAATGGGAACTCTACATTAATACAAAAATAAGTTCACGAGAAATTGTACACCTTTTTGCAATATTGTCTTAGTGCTGAAATGAGAAGAGAAAAAAAATTAATTTCTTGGTACACAATTTCAACTCACTCATTCATGGAGCCGAGCCCTCCTTGAGAAGCCGCCAATTGTGTAGCTACTCAAGAACTTCCCAGCATTTTATGGAACCCGAAGGTTCATCACAAGATTCCTCCACTGGTTTCTATCCTGAGCCAGATAATCCAATCCATAACACCCCATCCTAGCTCTCTAAGATCCGTTTTAATATTGTTCACTCTCCTACGCCTTGGTCTTCCCAGTGGTCTCTTTCCTTCTGGCTTTCTCACCAATATCCTATATGCATTCCTCTTCTCCCCCATTCGTGCGAGATGTATAATGAAAAAAATGTTTCTGAGGCTAAAGTGGAGAATTTTTGCTCTACTTTAAATTACAATTTAAACTACTGTCCTCACTAAGAGACAGTAAACAAATGCGTGTGTTGTGTAAGTGGCTGTACACTGCACAGTGCAGTACAGGCAACCCAAAGGATTATTAATCTTGACACGACGTGATTATCTCTCTCTTAAGGCTTTGTTATGAGCTATTTCCCTTTTTACATATTGCAGACACGTAATTTAACATGAAACAATTGCCAAGTCACGCTACCCATGCTGAGTGCTTTGTACCATAAGTTTCGTAGCACAACATTCTACTCAAGGAACCATCTGCCGCCTGTTCCATATTTATTCAGACCTTTTCCACCTTATTCATAAATATCTTTTGCATTAATCATCACATTACTATGCGATGAGTCTTAAAACATGTTGCAATCCGTAGAAATACGGCGGCATTGCTTGCTAACTGCTTCATGCTGGTTTTTTGCTTTGCTAATTCTTTAAACCTGAAAATACAGGAGACACATTTCGCCGAAACGTCTGTTCATGTACAACGGAAATAAGTGAGTTATATCCAAGCAAATATAACTTATTAGTCACTGTTAAGAAATGTTAAATTTATCTCAATTATATTTAAAATTCATATTAAAGTCGTTTGAAATGTGATGTTCTGTAGTTTCGGAGGAATTATCTACATCTATGTACAGTGTAAATTATTTAAACGTGAAGTTGGGGGCAGGAAGTTGGTACATATTCACCAATTTAACACAAAATGACATCGGAGAGAAGGGTAATTTTCATAATCACAGCGGTAACAACCTGAAGTCTCATATTGGAAATGTAGTTACTTCCTAACAGAAAACGTTTCGTTTCCATTATGAAAACCAAACAGGTGATGCTGTTAATTACTTACTTACTGACTTACTCATGGAGCTGAGCCCTTCTGGAGGAGCCGCCAATTCTACAGCGACTCAAGAATTTCCCAGCATATTATGCAACCAGAAGGTTCATCACCGTGTTCACAAGAGCCCTCCACTGCTCCCAATCCTGAGCCAGATCTATCCAATCCACATCATCCCATTCTATCTCTCTAAGATCCATTTTAATATTGTCCACCCACCTACGTCTTGGCCTTCCCTGTGGTCTCTTTCCTTCTGGTTTTCACACCAATATCCTATACGCATTCCTCGTCTCCCCAATTCGTGCTACATACCCTGTCCAACTCATCCTCCTTGACTTGATCATTCTAATTATATTTGGAGAAGAATACAAGATATGAAGCTCATCATTATGCAGTTTTCTCCAACCTCCTGTTAACTTCATTTCTCTTCGGTCCAAATATTCTCCTCAACATCCTGTTTTCAAACACCTTCAGTCTATGTTTCTCCCTTAATGTCAGAGACCAAGTTTCAAACCCATACAGAACCACAGGCAAAATTATACTTTTGTATATTCTAATTTTTACGTTTTTGGACAGCAGACAAGAAGGCAAAAGTTTCTGGACTGAATGGTAGCAAGCATTACGGGAGTTTAATCTCTTCTTAATTTCCTCCTGAATCAGGTTTCGATCTGTTATCGTTGTTCGAAAATATCTGAACTGTGCCATATTTTCAAAACATCTGTTTCCTACATTTATGTCATGATTTTGCCCTGCATTTTGGTGACGAGACAGTAACATATTCTTAGTTTTCTCTGTGTTTTTCTTTATGGTATCTACATTATCACCCAGTAGATTCACATCATCTGCATAGGTCAACGGCTGATGTTTCCCGTTTAATTTCAGTCCCACCTGGTTTCCCTGGACCTTCCTAATGGCATATTCTAAAGCAAAGTTGAAAAGGAGTGGCGATAAAGCATCTCCGTGTTTTAGACCATTCTGGATAGGAAATTTATCAGACAAATGTTTACCTACACGGACTTTACTATACCTTTCGTTTAAACACATTTTAATCAACCTAACTAGTTTCATGGGTATCCCAAACTCTATTAGAATATTGTACAATACTTCCCTCCTAACTGAACCATAGGCTTTCTTGAAGTCTATGAATATCTGCTGTACTGTCTCATCGTACTCCCATTTTTTCTCCGATATCTCACGAATGAAAAGATCTGATCTGTAGTTGATATGTTACGTCGAAACCCACACTGATGATCCCCAAAAATTTCATCTATATATGGACTTAACCTTGACAGAAGAATATTGGATAAAATTTTGTATGAAGTTGATAGCAGTGATATCCCTCAATAATTACTAGAGTCAGTTTTATCACCCTTCTTGTGAACTGGTACAATAATAGACTCCTTCCACTGATCAGGCAATTTTTCCTTATGCCAAATAGAAGTAATTAGATTGTGGATCTTAGAATGTAATATTTCGCCCCCTGCTTGAATAAGTTCTGCCGGTATTTGATCACTACCTGGCGATTTATACCGCTTCAATTTTGCAATAGCACTTTCTTCCTCAAATGGGCTAGGATCAGGTACTAATGGCTCAGCTGTATGGATGTCTGCCTAAAAGCACTGACCCTATGTACATTCAATAACAGAGTAGTTCCTCCGCTTATTCAGAATATTGTGGCAATCTGCAAGCAGATCACAATTCTCATTTTCACAATTCACTAAGTTACTGCTAGGCTGGTAACCCCTCTTAAAGTCATTTATTCCTCTATACAGGTCTCTAATATTCTTGTTCTTACTGTTCATTGCAAGCTCATCAATTTTTTTCTTTCAGATATTCCGTCTTTTTGTTCATGAAATGCCTGCTGGTTTCCTGTCTTATATTGTTCAGAGTATCCCCATTTAACTCGCTTGGATCCTGTAACCATTGCCATTTGGCCTGCTTTCTTTGATCTAATAATTCTGAGCATCCTTCGTCGACCCACGGCTTATGCTTCTTCGGTTCATAATAACCTAGACTCCCTTTGGCAGACATTTTTATATTCTCTCTAATAGTTTCCCAAGCTTTATTAACATCCACTTCAGTTTCCAAGTTTTCCAAAGCCGTGAACCTAATTGAGATTTCAACACGATACTGCTCTTTACCCTGTACCTCATTTAATTTCTTGAGATTGAACCTCTCCATATGAACTCTGTGTGTTGTTCGTTTGCTCACTGCCAGTCTTTCCCTAACCTTTGCCACCACCAGCTAGTGGTCAGTATTACAATCTGCTGCCCTGAATGATCGGACATCAAGTATATTTGAGTGCCGTCTCCTATCTATCAAAATATGGTCTATTTGATTGTGTATCTTCCCACCAGGTGATGTCCAAGTAAAGTTATGGATGTTACGATGTTGGAACATTGTACTTTTGACAGTAAGATTTTTTGATGTGGCAAAGTTTACTACTCCAACTCCATTATCATTACTAATTTCATGCAAACTCTCATTCCCAATCGCTGGTTTGAAAATGTCTTCCCTTTCTAGTTTGGCATTGAAATTTCGTAGCAAAATTTTCACAGGGTACTTCGGGAATTTATCAATACCTGCTCTAGTTCTTCATAGAATCTATCCTTTATGTCATCAATTTTATCTTCTGAACATTCATAACAATGATATCACACCAGCGACCTTTTAGTATTATATATGGTATCCTATCACTAACGAACTCTGCCCTCTTAACTGCTGATACGATTCTCTTATGTACGAAAAAACTTGTACCTAATTCATGATTTTCAATCACCTTTCCATAGAGGTGATGCTGTTAAGGAAGTTAAATATTAATTTAACTGAATAATATTATGAATTAGTGCAATTTTAAAGTCTCTTCACTGAGCAGGTTCGCTCAACGGTAACCTTTTCAACTTATATTCAGAAGTGCTCAGTGTGAATATCGTCCAGGACACCGGATTTAATGGCTGACATTCCTGGTGGTCTTTCTCAGTCCCTCCAGGGAAACGCTAGAAAAATAGCTTAAATTAAGCCATGACTTCTTTTTCACAAAATTTTCGATGCACTGTTCACAATTACCTAACATTTCCAACGTATATGGCCCAAATTACAAGAAACGTCATTAAATTACCTACAAAAATCAAAACAAAATTGAAACTTCCTCATTTGCTTTAAAGTTCCTTTGAGTAGCGATAGTATTGTGGCATGTTTAACTTTGTTACTTGGGGGGAGTCGGGATACCCCAGTCTATATACGTACGGACTAACAGCTGGACGGCCGGTGTTCGATTCCTGGCAGGAAAAGATTTTTACTTTTCTATAAAAGTCCAGACTGGTTCTGAAGCCTCCTATGTAGTGGATACCTTGGGCTATTTCTTCGGGGATAAAGCAGCCAGGGTGTGAAGTTGGTCACTAGTGCCGAGGTTAAGAATGGTGGAGCCATACCTCCACTCCCCATATATCTTCAAGGCTTAATTAAATAAGAACAGGTCAGCTTTATCTTTTTTTTTTTTGCTCTGTTGTTAGAATAGAAGAAAGAAGAACATCATCTGTAATCCATTTTTTTATCATAAACATGAAAATTAGGGAAAAGTATGAAAGAATGATAGTTCAGAATGACAATTTTGTGAGCCAGTTGAAAGTTCACGAATGAATAGAGAGATTGAAATAAGGGTGGATTTAGAAACAGGCAGAGATGTGAACCAAAAGAAAAACTTGCAAATCCACATACATATATTAATGATGTGCCCAGAATATTATATTTGCACTTGCCATATTCGGTTCACTGGCCCAGGACTCCTTACAAAATATATATGGTCATTTTAATATTATCCCATAGATGGTAGGATACGGTCCGCGGAAGATTGTTTGCAAATAACTAATTTTAACAAATATAATTTTATTCTAAGTAATGAACAGAAGGCCGGTCACGGTAGCCGAGCGGTCTAAGGCATGCAGTGTCTTCGCTCGCTTGGAAATCGGGATCGTGGATTCGAATCCCACTGAGGGCATGGATGTTTGTGTGCGTTTTTCTGTGTTTGTGTACAGATAGAGACCTTGCGACGAGCTGATCACTCGCCCAAGGAGTCCAACCGTATGTGTAAGATCTAGAAAAACCGAAGTGAAACGGAGAGTTTCATGGAGGTAGGCCTAGGCCCAAATGAGGGCTGTAGCGCCAAGGAAAAAATTGAATAGAAGAACCCATATCAACGTGATTTTCATTGAGAATGATTAAACCAGCTCGTCATAACCAACGTTATTAAATTCAAATGGCTTCCCATATGGAAATGAGTAAAGATGGATTCAACTTTCATAATGGAATCAGGAACCTGAATATAATGTAGAATCCTACATAGGACATATTAATGTAATTACGAATATTTATACAGATGTGAGTAGAGGACAATTCCAGAATTCAAATATAATTTAATGACAGATTCCACAAGGAGTATCGAATTTCCAGAAACTTAACCGTCCTGTCCTTCACAGCGCTGTACTGTCTGTACGGACACTGCTGCCTCTGACAGTGGGGCGACTGCTGAAATGATGAATTAGAAAGGATTTGGAATGAACCGTTAGTGACCTATTCTTCACACCTCATTTATTCATCAATGGCTTTACAGCCGTCTACTGGGTTCTGGCCTTTATTTATCAGTTCCGTAATCGTGTACACAGTCGGTAGGGTTCCTTAGAGAGGAGATGAGCCCGTTGAACATAGGAGAACAAAAACAGTACAAATATAGACAGATATCCATGCCCCGTGTGGGATTCGAACTCGCGTTTCCAGCGTTTGAACGGGCGAAATTATTTCGTACTTTGAACCGTGCGGACACTGAGTCACAATAATTTTCCCATGTGCAGAATTATAAATACAAGCTCATCTAAACCCGAAACCGCCACTGCTCTCTTCTTCACACCAGTCTGTACCAGTAAAAACTAGATAGCGTTCTAAACCACTAGCGGAGAGGAAGCAATGTGGAAGGCCATGACCAAAAGGAAATACGGCTTCTCGCTCAATAATATCGACCATTAGCGTCGCATTGTACGCGTCCACCACCAGATTGTACGCAGAAAGTGTTATTGTATTAACCCTCCATCCCCCCCCCCTTTTGCATAATTGTAGCCGGCGGCTTTGTGTACGGGGACGCAATTTGTTTTATTCTGCCCCCCCCCTTTCACCCCTTGTCTCTTCTCATTTATATCAGCACGCCTGATCCACTGGAAGCAGAACAGGAGTTGCCCTGACCCTCAGCGGCAGGGAACCAATTTAATTAGGAGTTTCTTTCGCAATTTTATTACTAAGAAAATTCAAATCTTATTTTCAAATAGGTTTCAAAAAATATAATTTCAAAGTCAACGTTAAAACCTTAATCCAGTTCACTATTAAAGAGATGTAAAACGACTATAGGCCTATTATCAAAACGAGGACACTCTTATTGCTTTAATCTGATACTAGAACAAACTGAGCAGGGTAGCGTAGAATCGTGTTCTGAAGTCCTCTTTCGAATATCGCCCGGGATATCAACTCGTCATCGAAATTCTTCGTGAGATGGCACCTTGAATAGGTCTCGAATTCCTCCTTCCAAGTCCTTTCCAATTCATCCATCATCCTAACATTAGAAGCTATATATATGAAGCTATATGACGCCTGAAGGCCGGAATAGTGAAGCCAGAGGAGACAGTAATAAAATTAAGTGTTTATTGTAATACATCCGGCCTTTAACACAAGGAAGATTCCTGGTACTCATTTATCTAAGTGGCTGACTTGATGCGAGTGCCACAATCCTTCCAGCCGCACTATGGCCCTGGGGTCGACTCAGCCTCTAACTGAAATTAGTACCAGCAATCTTTCTAAGGGTAAAGGGCGGTTGGTGCGTAAGACTGACAATCTCACCGCTACCTGTCAGTCGATTGTCTGGAAAATGTAGGAGTTTCGACATATCACGACCCTATGGGCCTCTACGGCATAATACAAGGATAGCTGTACATTTACAATGGCGTACTTTATGTTTTATTAAAATCTTTGCGGATTTATTTTTCTTTTTCTTCTACCCTGAAGATGGAGGCGGTACGTTCCTCCGAAATGTCGGTTAACACAATATCTACACGGCGCCACACTACAGAAGACTGCTTTCTTCATAGTCACAGCCATGAAAACCTCAAATCTTGCATACTGTATATAATATTCTACAATAGGCCCTACATAACTAACGGCAAGGCATAGTCTCTATATCTGAATGCCAAAGGTCAATAATTCTGTTGGAGAGCGTAGTTACCTGTAATCAATGGAGCTTAATCAGTTGCAGTGTTAGCAACAACATCCAATTATGTCCCCATGACTGTGCTTCTATCAAGCTTAATTACTCGTACCTTTACATAAACTTTCGGTGTAGAGAAACCCTCATTTACATTCCGCATTTTCTTGTTAACGAGAACAGCGGTGCAGTAGCAAACCTCCGGGATTGTATCATGATGATTTTTTCGTGTCATCAGATTAAATTCATCCCCTTTAGTTGAAATAAAGTTTTTGAATAACGAATGAATCAACAAATTTTTATTTCATTATATTTATTTCTTAATTTGTTAATCAATTTATCAGACTCCATTGAGCTGAAACGTGTACTAAACTAACAGAACAATTTACATATCGAACTTCCTTCTTGGTTTTCCTCAGGCCTTCAAAGCAAATACCGGAATAGTGCGTGGATCAGACCTCGATTTCTTTCCAATTAAACATGAATCGATAATTCTACAAATTTAAGCCGCATTTGGGCGATACAGAGTGTGTCGTAAAACAAACCACAAAAATAAATTAATATTTAATTTATTTTAGATTGTAAGTGGTAAGACTCGTCAGCTCGTACGTCCATAAACATAATTTTAAACTAAATTATACAGGATGTACCATTTAAAGCGGAAATTAAACTTCAATAGTAAATGCAAAGTTATATGACATCAATATTCCATACTTCCCTGTCATGTAAGCATTGCTGAATGCTTCACGAATAGCAGCAAAGGATTCCTATGCGACGTGATGTTCGAGAACTAGCAAATACTTTGCTAATAAATACACCCTGTAGAGCTTCTGCGCAGTAGACAGCAGCAGCCTAGCAATCACGGGGATACTGACTCTAGTGTCACGAGTATAGTTGGGAGAGTGAACTGCAAGGGCGGGGTGCAACTTCTGATTTAAATTACGTTGCGTAGTACGTGATAGGTGTTTGGTCTGCGTACTAAATAATATATCCTGTATTCTGATTGCTCGAATTTCTTGTGTTGACATGTTTATCAAGAAAGATAATCATAACCAAAGACTTTCATCCAGATGATGTGCCATCGCAGAATTAAACGTCCAGACACAGATGCTAGTGTGCACGGAACAGCGTAAAAAATGTAAGACATGACTGACTTTGGGTTTCGACGGAGATATCTTTGAAAAGTACAGTCTTCTGCGTTGTAACGCCATATACTTGTGAGAGAGAGAGCCAGATGTTTCAGAGGGACATATCGTTTCCATCTTTATAGTCGAAAACTAAACCGAACAAAATCTAGCCGAAACGTGCTTGACATACATGTAGATCAGTAGTAACATATGATGATGTCACGTATGAGGGGTTTGCGTGACTAATAATAGCGGGTTCTGGATTGCATAATTGGATTTACTGGTACTTCTATTAAAATTACAATCACTCATAACAGCTCAGAATCGATGATTGCCTAATACAAGCTCCATTCCTTACTGGACTACGAGTGTCTTCTCGTCTACAGTGACTGACTTTGTTCTAATCTACGAAAGGGTCACTTCTTCAGCGTCCGTTGTACCCTGGTTATATAACACTCCACAACAACTCTTACGAATCAACAATGAATTCACGAATGCCCTTTCTTTTATAATTCAGGGCGAACTGAAGAGAGATCAACACTTCGAATAATTCATCTGTTATTATCTGTTTCATCCGCTGCTACGAAACGTATGTCAATCTAGTGGAAACGCTTTGATTTTTATAAGAGTATTCGTTGCTACGAAACGCGCTTTTAGCAAACCGTTGTCTAGCAATGGACTATTTCGTCACAATAAAAATATATTTGCCACAAAATATTCGAGTTATTTTGAAACAAATTTACATACTGTAGCGAAAGAGAAAATTAAATAATTTTCTACTTTATTACGTAGGAATCTGAGTGTTCAAATTGCGAAATTAGGGAATATAACAAGCTGTAACTTCGGGTAACTCTGTGGAGCCATGTTCTGACAGTTTCAAATTCTTGTAGCAACTAATCAAACTGTAACAAGAAATAAGTAGGTTTATGGGTTACGTGTAAATGTACTTGGTTAGACACGGTCTTCTAACGCCACTGGGTTTATAATTACAATCTTACAACACATAAATATTTGAAAACCAGTACGAAACTGTTGATGAGAAGGGAGACGCTGTGATGAGAATTCAGTGCCCTCACGAATACCTCTCCGCTACGATACGGGTATAGTGTGTCCAAAACATCTTTGAAATTACGTCATACCTCGACTAGGCAACATTCCTGAAGATAAGTCCTGTGTGTTGAACGCCGACTTCCGGTTAGGCTCTTAGCGTTCCCATCTTATGTCTAGAAATGAATCAAGTAACTCTCTAATGACGAAGTAACGAAAGACGTCACCATATCATGATGACGCAACACTCAAAGATGTTTTAGACGCAGTTTACCTGTGTTTATTGAGAACAAGTTCAGCAGAACTTTAACGTTTTCATCGCTATTTTGCACAACGAGGCGAGCACGCGGTAGCGTAGTAAGTTGAGACACTATGCTAAAAATCGGAAGATCGCGGCTTCCAGTCCCGATGCGGTGGACTTTTGCAATTGACCTAATCCTTCCAGCCGCACTATGGCCTCTAACAGAAATGAGTACCAGGAATATTCTTGGGGGTAAAGGGCGGAGAGCTCGTAAGACTGACAAATTTACTGCCATCTGTCAGCCGATTATCTAGAGAAAACGTGGCAGTCTCGACGTCTCACAAACCTATGGACCCCCACGGCCTGTTACAGGGATAGCTTTACGTTTAGAGTCTACACCATGAGGTAATGTAAGCTTCACATCGCGAAACAGTTGTAGCGCATTCGCTATTTTAATGCCTTAAGCCGAAACAACGATAAATGAATTTTATATGTGTTTCTCCAGTTCATATATGAAGTGGGATAGCTCAGTCTGTATAGTGACAGGATGCGGGCCGGACTTCCCAGACTTCGATTCCTAACAGAAGAACCAGCTTTTCTCTTTTCAAAAACGTCCAGACCGGCTCTGGGGCTCCTCCCTCCTGTACTAAAAACGGGGTCTGTTTTCTAGGCGGTAATGCGACCGGGGCGTGAAGCTGAAAACTTACACTCTGTGCTGAGGTTAAGAACGGTGGAGCTATACCTCCATCCTCCATATGACTTAATGACTTAGTGCTTAATTAATTAAGCAGAGGGACAACTTTGCCCTTTTCACCTCTCCAGTTTACATACAGCAAATATATTAGGGCCGAAGACATATGATCTCTAAATAAACAGTATGCTTCAGTAACCTTTGCATGCACACCATGAACTCCTCATTTTAGTTCTTGGTTGGTTATTTAATTACGCTCTCAGTATCGAGACTATATAGGGTCGGTGATAGGATGGTTAATAGGAAGTAAGATGGTGAAATGAGAATTGGGAGGGGAAAAAGTAGCTAGTAGAAAATGTAAAAGTAAAGCTATCACTATAACAGGCCGTGGAGGCCCATAGTGTTGTAAGATGTTGAGGTTCCCACATTTTCTAGACAATCGACTCACAGATGGCGGTAAGGTTGTCAGTCTTACGCGCCTGCCGCTCTTTCCCTCAAGAAGATTCCTGGTACTCATTTCTGTTAGAGACTGAGTCGACTCCAGAGCTACGCTGCGGTTGGAAGGATTAGGTACATTGAAAAGAATCCAATGACCTCATTGGGTTTCGATCCCGTGACGTTCCGGCCTGTAACATAGTGCCCCACCAGGAGCTAGTACTCGTAACAAAATCCAATACATAACATGCTTTCGGATTTATTCGCTATCTGAAAGACCGAAAATTTACAAAGAGGGTTCTGCTCTCTGAAGCTCACGATGAAACACTGGACCTTCGTTTTCTGAGCGAACACATCAAATTTAATAACAAAATACAGGATGACACATTGTAGCTATAAAAAACACATTATCCTTCACCAGTTCAGAAACGTAACTTAATTGAAGTGTTGTTTTCGTTCGCATTAATCTTCATTAAGCAGCATCAACATCACAAAAGGGCAACGGTAAGAGGATACCGCTGTGTTTACCCGATCTGTTACCGGCTTTTACGTTCCTGTCAAAGCAACGTTCCAGCCGGTCTTATTTCATCTATTATCTATTATAAAAAATAAAAACAAAAGCTGTTAAGAACCATATTTAAATTCGAGAAATATTTGTTACCATCAAGTTCAGAATTTTTATGTCTTCCTATCATCGTGAATCTATCTGTACATTAAAAGTATTTAACCGCGATTTATCTCTGTCATTACGTAATTTAGGGTCACAATAGGATCGAAATGTCGACCCTTAACAAGTTGCATGAACTTAAATTGTGTCGTAGGTCATGAACGACCTAGTAGTCTCTTGTTTCAGTTTTCATGTCTATGTAAAGATGTCACTGTGCTTAATAAATTTAGTGTTACGCCAAGAAGACGTAAAGGAAAATGGAGATATAACTCCACCATTCTTAACCTCGGTACCAGATGGAGGCGAGTGGTCGACTTCACGAACAGGCCGCTTTAACCCCCGGGGAAAGGGACCCCCGATACCCACTAAATATGAAGCTGGGTGGGCTCTATAGCCGAACTCGACGCTTTGAGGAAGACAAAAACAATTTCTTGCCCTTTCCGA
The DNA here is from genome assembly GCF_002891405.2 of Cryptotermes secundus. NCBI lineage: Eukaryota > Metazoa > Arthropoda > Insecta > Blattodea > Kalotermitidae > Cryptotermes > Cryptotermes secundus. The sequence continues at coordinate 1,549,309 of NW_019720161.1, forward strand.
GACTCGAACCCCGAACATTCGTCCCGTAGCCCGTCACTATACTGACTGAGCTATCCCGACTTTTATATCCTTTGATTAGTGACAATATTTCAACAAGGACACGTGAAGAGTAACATACTCTGTGATGGAGACAGTACTGAATAGTTGTGTGTGTTATTCGTGGGCGATGGATTGAAACGATACTCTCGACGTGTACTTCGATAACATGTAGGACTGGAAACGAATACCAAGAGAAAGTAGGGGAAGTTAAAAGTACGAAACTTTATATGACAAATGGTGAACGATTGGGTAAAGTCCCTGTGCTCAACGAATTAAACATTACGCCATGAAGGCGTATGGGGGAGTGGATGTATAGATCTTGACCTCGGCACTAGTTGGAGGAGACTGGCTAGCTTCACGCCCCGGCCGCTTTTAACCCCGGGGAAAGAGCCACCGGTAGCTGTTGGATAGAAGGTTGAGTGGACCCCAGAGCCCTGCTGGACAATTTAGAGAAGAGAAAATTCTTGACTTTTCCGGGACTCGAACTCCGGACTCCTGATTCGTCCAGCACGTAGCAAGCCGCTAAACCGACTACTCTATCCCGGCTATGCAAATCATACGAAATTCTTAAATAGATTGTTATGGGTAACATGCAGAGTTTGTTAATAACCACTGCGCCTTAAAGATTTGATCGAATGTAGCCAGTTCCACGGACTGCGGTGTTAAGGCTTACACACTTACTTCAAAGCGTTTAATGAATTTGGATGGTGAAGAGGCGACTTGCTGCAGAGAATGGGAGGGTGTGAAAGTAAAAGTGTCCTCACAAACTGGACCAGATTCACAGTGGTGCCAACGGAAGGCGAAACTAATCTGTGACTTCATGGACCTAGCAGTAACGAGATTAATTACGCGCTGTGACGTCTGCAACACGATCACCTCAAAGATCTGATGTGGGACGATATCACGGCTTAACGCGTTATACGGCATCAATTGCTACCTTCTGAATTAACAGAGGTTGGTGTCACCCTATTGACATGATGCGCTGCGGGCTGTATAACGATCTCCGTCCTGTATCACGGGTTCTCTAAACTGTGGGTGGGACATATTCTAACTGGAAGGTTGCGGCACCCACCTCTCAAGAATTATTTGGAATATTTTATTTGTATAAGTCATTATGATTTAGTATAGATCTTGCAAAATTCGGTTGCACCCAGAGAAGTTTCTCGTTGAATATTTTCGTGACTGTACAGGAACATTTTCTAGCTCACTGTAGGTGTAGAGAGGCTGTAAAGCTATTTAGGTTCATGCTGTCACCGTACAGCCTGATAGGGGCCGGCAACAGTGTGCAGAGCTGCACTTTTCGTGATTGTACAGGATCATTTTATAGCTTACAGTAGGTGTAGAGAGGCTGTAAAGCTATTTAGGTTCCTGCTGTCACCGTACAGTCTTATAGGGACCAGCAACAGCGTGCAGAGCTGCACTTTTCGTGACTATACAGGAACATTTTATAGCTTACTGTAGGTGTAGAGAGGCTGTAAAGCTATTTACGTTCCTGCTGTCACCGTACAGACTGATAGGGGCCGGCAACAATGTGGAGGATTGTACTTTTCACTAACAGGCAGAAAAGGGGCGACGGGTGAATGGTAGGATTAACCTGCCAGCCCCTTTACCCCGAGGAAATAGGTCCATGTTCCTCTGACCAGAGATACGATGGATTCCAAAGCTGGCTTGGACGCTGTGGAGAAGATACAAATTTCTTGCCTTTGCGGAAATCGGATCACTTTTCTTCTACAGTCCAAGACGTAGCCGAGTATATATCCCGAGTTTTTCTTTTAATTCGCTAGTGGGGGGTTGATTCCAGCTGAGTCCACTCGGCACGGCGGCCACTAATTAGCCTATTGTACCTGCCCCGGGTGATTATGATGACGGAGAATTTGGTGGAATGAAGATTGGCAAGGGAAACCGAAGTACTCTGAGAAATCCCGCCGCAGCGCAACTTTGTCCACCACAAATCCCACTTGATCAGAGCACGGACGAACCCGGGCCGCCGCGGTGGGATGCCAGCGACTACCCGCTTTAACTATGGTGCGGCCTATATATCCCATGTTAGGCACCCCTGGTTCTGGTAATACAGTGTCACTTCATGGTTTTATTAATCAGTCAGAGTAATTATAGATAATAAGAACCCTGACGTCCAATTTGTATACCTTTGTGAAGGATCATTCATGAAGACCGTTGATGCACTGTTAAAAATGATTAATATTCTTGATACCTCGTATTGTAACCATCGGAAGATGACCCTTGCTGAGGTCTAAACGTAATGGGACAAGAAATCAACGAAAAAGTGACGATTTTTGTGGGAAAGTTTACGATGGAGTCAGTATCTGAAATTAGGATCGAATGGTAATGACTGAAGAATTGAAAAGCATTTCAAAGGAATCGGTCCTGGTATAATTGTAGTATCATACAGAGAATTTTCTGTAGGAACTGAGTAAAGACACGACAATATCAGCAAGGACAGCCTGTGTCTCGACCGAGGTTCATCACCTCCCAAATACGAGTCTAGTATCCCTTATCACTGCGTTATATCGATCTATCGAAATATGATGTATAGATTATTCGTATAAAATTCGTTGCGTATATTAAGACCTAATTATTTTATTTTAATAAAATAAACAAGGATATTTTATTAGCGCAAAGTCACAAGGAAACAGGATAAGTTGATAACGACATTCGTGCAAATTCCTTGGCATTGTCTACTTAATTCAATATTCCGCCATTCAACCCTTCTTCATTAAATATGCCAAGTTGCCATAGCAACAGGAATAACATAGAAGTTATTTTGGAATTTATGAATTCCATTCAGTGTGTTGCACGCACTGACCGCAGGCAATAAAATGGAACCACACAGAATATTCATTCTTTATTGATCAACAAGAAAAGGAAGAATAAAATAGACGCTAGATATTAAATAGAAAATAAATGAAGATATTTATAATTTTAAAAATTAAAATATCTCTCGGAATTACTGAATTACATTCATTCAACCTAAGTGCCTTCATTAGACCAGGATCGCTAATTATTCACTAATTATCATACCATTCCACGTTATCTAGGTCGTACAAGTGACAGCTTTGTTAAATATTGTGGCGTGCCGCCAGGAAGGCCGGACTGTAGAACGTCCATTGCTGGTCAACGGCCAGCGATTCCTAGGCAATGAAACATAAACAGACCGTTGCCTAAGGAAATGCATAAGCAACAGAGACCGAATTGTTGAGTTCCCACAGCAACGAATACACAAAAATAGGGCGTCCATTGCTAGGCAATTCATGGGTAGCTACGCCTGACAACAATACATGATAACCGCTGCCGAGAAGCAATGTGTTTTCTGTGGGGGGTCCGTGCCGAGCCTATACAGCAAGCAGTGAATACTGTTCGACAAGGGAAGAACAAAGAACAAAGGCTCCACAGAGAATAGCCGTGCAAGAGTATAGCCACTGAAGAGGGAACGTGAGAGGCGTTACTGGGAGTGGTTATATTTGTGTGTGTAAATAAATAATTGTCCAATAAACATTCGTCTAAACAGAAGCCCATCGTTTCTCGTCGCATTACTTAGGAAGCACGTGACAGTATAGAACAAATTAAGCTATCCTTGTAACAGGATATGGAAATGCACAACAGATCAATGTAGTCGCTGTACAAGAGCCAAGAAGGCCCACACCTTGTACATTCATTCAACAGGATGTGGAGGCTCATAAGTTCGTGAGACGCCGAGGCTCCCACATTTTTTTATACAATCTGCTCACAGATGGCAGTGAGGTTGTCAGTCTTACGGGCCGACCGACCTTTAACCCCCCGGAATATTTCTGGTACTCATTTCTGTTAGAGGCTGAGTCGATCCCAGGGCTTTAATGCAGCTGGAAGGATTAGGTCAATTGAAAAATCGAGTGATTTCAACGGGAATCCAACCCGCGACCTTCCGGCTTGTGGCATAGTGCCTCGACCAACTGCGCTGCCGCGTGCTACAGATTACAGTAAACTATTTTATTCGATGCCGACAGCCTGTGGCACGCCACATTTGTTGTTACCAACATTTAGAGAGGGGAGGAGGAGTGAGGAACCAGGTGCCATTTGCGGGGCCGTTTTCAGTGGGAGAACGATTTGAGACATATGAAATTAGAACAAAATATTGTGGGGAAACAGCCAGCCTTTGAAAGGTCACTTCTTCACGAGGAGAGTAACTGAAGTAAATAATGTTTCTGAGTGAACCAACAAACGTCAGATGAAGATAAGGTGCAGTTTTCCTCCTGCTTCGTTAATCACCTCGCCATGAACACGTATGGGGAAGTAAAGGTATGGCTCAACCATTCTTGACACTAGATGTAGATGAAGGATCACCTTCACGCTGCGGCCGTTTCACCCCTTGTACCAGTTGGATATGAGGCTTGCCGGTGCCGGTCTGGACATTATAAGAGAAGAGAAAAATATTGCTGATGTCGGAAATCGAACCTCGACTGTCCAGCACGTAGCCCGTTGTTATATCGACTGAGCTATCCCGGCACTTAAAGAGAAGTCAGTGAATAAAGAAATACTGGACCTTTAAAGAACGTTCTCAAAAGGAAGAAAATATAAAGGACCAAGAGAGGTTGATTCAGAGGACAAAGTTGGAGGGGAAAAAGAGAAAGTGGAAACAGAAGAGAGCGAGGGGTAAGGGTGAAGAAACGGCCGGCGAGGGGAAGGAAGGAGGAGGGAGTAGAGAACATTGGTCCTTTGAAGGAATTTTATTTTATTGGAAGAATAAATAAGGAAGAGACGAACAGCAACTGAATTAGAGGACACACTAGGGGGGCCAAAACTGAAGAAAATGAAGAACGAGAAATAAAATAAATAAAAATACTGCGCAGAAGCAGAAGCTGTCTACGGCGCAGCCATACGCCGATATTAATTTTACACCGATAATAATAAAGTTAAACGTAAAGTTGTAGGAAATCAATAACTTGTCAAGATGTTACAGCAAAATAAAGCCACAAGTGGCTTACATAATCACTCTTCTATTTGTGGTATACAACTAGTCTTCACACTCAATGAAATATTCAACTGGTTGGTAATAATAACATAATAGACAGTGTTGAAGGCACAAGACAAGCGTTGCCAACCAAATTTGAATGCAGGCCAAGTGGATTTCGCGGGTTACATAACGGTCGTTGCACGGGGATCTCATACAGACGTAACGAAATGTTACATTTCTTACTGCATCACTCAGAGAATTGTCAAGTGTACGAGTGTGACAATAGACGGGGTTTGGATTCGTAATTGGATGTATTGCACACTTACACAGCTCGTTACTTCATACATAAATCATTGCCATTCACAGGCTAGTGTTCTCATTCTGTTACAGTCTCCACTCGCCGTTGCTTGGCAGATGCTTCCAACATTGGAAGTTTCCGACCTATCCCCGGCTTCAACTATCAACTCCACACACCAACAGCTAGCAACAACTGAACTGCAGTTCTCTAACTGATTTACACGCCAACCGAAGACAGCGCCATAGCTCAAGCGGTTAGACGCTGGCTTCCCACCACAGCGGCCCGGGTTCGAACCCGGGTCTGGTCATGTGGGATTTGTGGTGGACAAAATGGCACTGGGGAAGTATTTCCTCGAGTACTTCTGATTCCTCTGCCAATTCTCATTCCACCAATTGCTCCACAGTCACCCTCATCTATCATTTGGGGCTGCTAAAACAGGCCGGAAGTGGCCGCAGTACCAAGTGGACTCAGTCTCACCCCACCAAGGAGAAAAACCCACCAACCAACTCTTCACTAAATCCAGCTTTTAACTTGTTCTACTTATGACTTCTCGGCACGAACCCCTTAGAAAATACGGTTCCCATGTTACAGGGCAATTGTTGCCTTTCTGTCTCTTTGCGGAGCCGTTGCTAGCAACGGCTGTCGTATACTTATTTCGCTGTCGTTGCCTAGCAACGAGTCTGCATGTCACATAATATAAAAGAATGTAAAGAACGTATTCATCATAAAAAGAGGACATCGGCTTTTGGAGTTTTCTAATTTACGACATTATTAATACCTCAGGCCAATCACACTGTCCCTGCGGTGTAAGGCATGATGTGTATTCACTCGCTGGAACACTGGGATCGTGGGTTTGAATCCCGCTTAAGCATGGATGTTTGTGTGCGTTTATTCTGTGTGTAGGTAGCGGCATTGAGACGGGCTGATTCCCGTCCAAGGAGTCCTACCGACTGTATACAGGATTAGAAAACTGAAATAGTGGCCAAGGCTCAACAAAGGGCTATAGAGACATACATAGCTAGATATCTCAGGGTACACAGTGTCGGGTGTCTGGATGATTACGGAAAAATAAATAGGAGAAAGTGTGAAAGCAGTTGTGGCTTAATTTGAGATAAAATGTTTTATATTGTGGGATATAACGGTATGCAGCCCGATGAAAGTGAACCGACGTTTCGGAGAAATATATACACGGTGTGTCCAGGAGCCGTTAGAATCATTTTTTTTTTGTTTTGCCCTGCAATGCCATCTGTTGGCGAGTTGTGGCGTTAAGATTCTTGAAGTTTCAGCTGTGTCTGTCTGTAATTTCAAAGCGCAATCATTGCTGCATGTGTTCTGACGTTGAATGTAACATTACTGTTCTGATGGTCGTCGGAAAATGGCGGTTGAACAGAGACAATATCAAATTTTGTTTGAAGTTAGGAAAAACAGCCGGAGTAGCGTACAGAATGATGAAATGTGTGTACGGTAGTGATTGTTTGGGTCGCTCGAACATTTTTCGATGGTATACTGTATTTCGTGACGGCAGGGAGGACATTGAAGACGCTCCACGTGCATCAAAGCCGAGAACAAGTCGCACTCAAGAAAATGTGAAAAACTGACTGAAATCCTTGCATCAGACAGATGTCTTTCTGCAGGACTCATCGAGGAGCTTTTGGGAATACCAAAAAGTACTGTGCATCAAATTTTGACGAAGGATTTGGGCAAACGGAAGGTCTGTGCGCGGTTTGTACCGCACGCGCTGTCAGGCGATGAAAAACATGCCCGAGTGGAACACTGCAAAGACATGTTGCGGTCTGCCCAAAGTGATACAAAATTTACAAAATCGATTGTTAACTGGTAACGAGACATGGTGTTTTCAATATGAGTCTCTCACAAAGCGGCAGAGTGCAGCGTGGTTGAACCCAAAGAAGCCGAAACCAAAAAAAGTGCGCATGCAAAAGAGTCGAGTAAAGACACTGCTAGCCGTTTTCTTCGATTCCAAAGGAATCATTCACAAGGAATTTCTGCCAGAAGGTCAGACAGTGAATTCTGATTATTATCTCGGAGCCCTCAGCCGTTTGTGGGCGAGAATTATTTGAATTCGACCTGAATATCGAGAGCAAGGTTCCTGGTCGCTCCTCCACGACAATGCCCCACCCCGCAAATCGAAGATCGTGAGCGACTTTTTGGCCAGAAAAGGGATCACAGTCCTCGATCATCCTCCGTATTCGCCAGATTTGGCTCCAGCAGGTTTCTGGTTGTTCCCAAAAGTTAGGGTGGCGATGAAAGGAAACCGTCACGACACCATCCAGGACATCCAAAGGGAATGTACCGCAGTTTTAAATGCGATTCCACAAAAGGAGTACAGTGACTGTTTTCGAAAACTTTTTAACCGATTCCAGCTATGTATTAATTCAGAAGGAGATTATTTTGAATAAGAAGAGTGAAATTCTGAAAACAATTCACGTCTTGTATTTTTAATGAGCACATTCCTAACGGAACCTGGACACACTGCGTATACTCCATTCTTAGGGTCAAAAATAAGATTGGCAAGAAACCATTACGAATCAAACAGCAAGCAGAGTTTTGGGTGTTGCATGTTCCTCTGAAACGTCGGTTGATTTTACCAGACTACATGGTGTTGTATCCCAAGAGACAGAATTTTTCATAGTCAGCATCATGACGACCTCAGATCAAAAACAGTTTGAAGTATTATTCCATGATCTTAGGCCTGGGAACTCAAAAAAGAAAAACAACAAAAAGTCCTGAGTAAGGACAGCCGATATTTTGGGGGCGATATTATCTCAGGACCACCCGAATAAGAAACAGGAATACTATCCATACGATCATGACGTTTGGTGTTACTGAATCTTATTCTGATGAATAGAATTTAAGGGTGTTTTCTGTATACAGGCGACCTCCATGATCTCTTCTCATTCAAGACCTTTTCTTTTTCGTGCTAGGTTTACCCCCCAAACTCCACCTAACTCACGTCCGCGCCTCGCATTTGATGCCGCATATGATGAATTATCCCTTTCTGCTTTTGTCTGATAAACTTCTCTCTTCACTAAGTAAAAATTATATCGTAGCGGTTGGAGAGCAGAGCAACAGGGAGAATAGAAACAGTAGCAGGACACAAAGAAGATGCTGCAAGAACATCCTTGGAAGAAAAGGAACGGTGGTGCACCGTTAGGCTATTCGGGACGAACAGCCTTAAGGAGGGAGCAGTGTGACATTTTGCGCAATGGAGGACACCCCCTCCCTCACCAGCGGTACGTGGCGACATCGTAGCGCTGTCGTTACTATGGTAATAGGCAAGTCAACACCTCGCCCCTCTCCCCGCGGTGACGTAACACGCAACGCCGCAATTGCTACGTACCCGTAAACAACTCCCAACAGCGTTGTTAGGCAACGGGCAAACACTGCGACTATATAAGGGAACTACACAGCCGCCGAAGTGAGTTCTCAAGGCAGCAGCCTACGAGTTGAGTTGGAATCTAGCCAGCAGTGGACAGTAAGGAGTGAGTTGAATTGTAGTAGTCACCGATTTCAGTTGTAACGAGTGAATCGTGATAGTGTGAAGAGATTTGTGTGTAGGGTTTGTAAAGTGTGTAAACCCGTAACATTATTATAATTAATTGTAGCCGATACTTGTAGGTTGTTAAATAAACCAATTAACAATCTGAACGGCGTCTTCAGTAACAAAACACGTTACACTATCGCGATAGATATATAGAAATAAACTTTCGTGACATGAATTTTTAAAATGTATCTTGTTCGATTTACTTTTCTATCTAATATGTACTTCCTAATGAGGCCACGCGGTAGCGTAGTTCATTGAGACACTATTCTACAAGCCAGAAGGTCGCGGATTCAGTTCCCAATGAGGTCATTTTTTTTTTTCAATTTACCTAGTACTTCTAGCCACACTATGGCCCTAGGGACGACTCAGCCTCTAACAGAAATGATTACCAGGAATCTTCCTGGGGCTAAAAGGCGGCCGGTGCGTAAGGCTGACAACCTTACCGCCATCTGTGAGCCGATTGTCTAGAAAAATGTGGGAGCCTCGAAGTCTCACATCCCTATCGGCCTTCACGGTCTGTTAGAGGGATAAATTTTAACTTTTGTATCCAAGTGTATTTTAATTTACTAATATATGTCTGCGAAGGATTAGCTCAATTTGAAAATAAAATATATCCTGAATGAATTGAAAAGGATTTGCAAGCTAGCGCTCATTTTCTTACGGAGATGATAACTTAGAATTTTCTTGGATACACTGAGGATAACCACTAAGGACCTCAGTCATGATATCCTGTGTCGTGGTTGCGTTTGGAATTAAGCACCTCCTTTACCCCCACCCGTCCGGTGACTTGGCTTTACGTGTTGCAGTGTTACGAGATACGAACATTGCACGAGTAGGCCGAGAAATAAGTTGCGGCAAAACTCACCATATTGGCCCCCCTCCACCTCACAAGGACATTTTTTTATTGTGAAAAATAACTGTAAATACAAAAAATGCCTAGGCAATTCCCTTTCGGCGCCACCAGGAACATCGCATATAGAAACCAAGAGCGACATCTGGACGGACGTCGGCTGAACTACAACTGTGGCCTCGCCATTGTGCCGTGACATCTGCCGACAAGATGATAAACTAAGATCTGGGAGCCGAGTGCGTTATAAGACTTTTGATTAATTGTACAAAGCAGTTACCGTATTTACGCATGTATAGGCCGCACATTTTTTGCCAAAAATTCAAGAGGAGAACTGGGGTGCGGCTTATATTCGAAATATTCGAAATCACACTTCACACGTTGCCAAATTTCGGAATAATTTCTACTCCTGAAATAATATTCCAAGAAAATTATTTTTTCTATAATTTCTGTCTGAAAATTGTGCTGCGGCCTATACACGCGCGCGGCCTATACATGCGTAAATACGGTATGTTTAATCATGTTTCCGTATTACTTATGTATATGTTAGATTTTCTCCGATATTCTCTGAATCAAAAAACAAGTTTTGAAAAACAGAAATCGGTAATATTCTGTTTACGCTAATGAATTCATATCAAAACTGAAGATGGGAAAATTACCATAAACGCCTGTTCTTTTCGCTGTTATTCTTAAAATAATCTGTATTAACTTGACGAAGTGTTTCAGCTTTTGCTGGTGGGGAGACAGCTGAATGATGAATAAACAAAGATGTGGATTGAAGCTGTAGACATATACTGGAGATACTATTTCAGACATTTGCCTGAAGGGATAGAGGAAAACCACGAAAAGCCTGTCGTCATAGACGGTTTCTCGGCTAAGATACAAACTGAGTAACTTCGTAATAAAAAATCTCAAACGTAAAGACAGTAAAGTTGTCTCTGTGTGTAATTCGTTAAGCCCTATGGTATGAAGACATATGGGGGAGTAGAGGTATAGCTCCACCATTCATCTCGGCACTAGATGGAGGCGAGCGGTGAGCTTCACGCCCCTGCCGCTGTACCCGCGAGGATAGAGTCCCCGGTACCCCTGGGTAGGAAGCTGGGTGGGTCCCAGAGCCTATGTGGTTGCTGTGGAGAAGAGAAAAATTACCTGCCCTGTCTGTAATCGAACTTCGGCCGACCAGCCCATCGCTATACTGACTGAGATATTCAGACTCAACGAATCTACAGGATTCTCATTATTTAAACCAGATCGATATTTTTCCTCTTCTTTTACAGCCTTGGTAGCTCAGTCGGTATAGCGACTGGCTTCGGGCTCGACGACCGAGAGTTCGGAGTTCGAGTCGCGGTATGGTCAAGACTTTTCTCTTCTCCACGTCATCCAGACCGACTCTGAGGTCCACCGAACCTCCTATCCAATGGGTACCGTGGTCTCTTTCCTCGGGGGTAAAACGAACTGGGGCGTGAAGCTGACCACTCGCCTCCATCTAGTGCCGAGGTCAAGAAAATGTGAATCTATTCAAGCAATCGCTCATACGTCTTCATTGCGTAGTGTTTCATTAGTTAAGCACAAAGACAGCTTTACCTTCCACAACGAATTATTCTTGGCAGTATAGTTAAAGAATTTCAAAAGAGCAATCAGTTATTTTCAGTTGACAAAATGCATTCCACAGAGCGCTGGGAGAACCTCAAATCGTACTCATTAGATGTATATTTCTCTGCATGGATGTAAAGCGTGTTGTTTCACTGTCAGATTATTACAGAAGTAAATAAAACGTTTAATATCTTTGATGGTGTTTAGTGTGTGACATTCTTTAAAACACAGCATACCACAGGGTTGACGGTTAAATAAATCTTATGCGTAGTTGATATACGGTTCTACAGAGCAATCTTTCGACAGAAAATGGGAACTAATATGTGACTTTAGAGCCAATAGATGGCAGTAAAACACAGTATACAGTAAGATCCAAAATGTTCAGTAATAGGAAAGCAGGATATTAGAAATATGTAGCAGCAAATAATTCTGTGATATTTCTGAAAATAAATTCGTGTAAAATGTATAAAAAAGAGAGATAAGTTCCTCTAAAATTATTCTTATTAGAAGGATGAAACTAAAACTAACGTCTCTAACCACAATAATTTCATTCAATGTCGATGCATATTTAAAGTTTTTACTTCTGAAAACTAATTTATAGTGACTCAACCTTTCCTTCCATAGCATTAGAGAATTACGCCTAACTAACCGAATACACTCGAAAACTCAAGCGCGAATAGCTGAACCTTACCTCACAAGGCATAACTAATTACATCGGACAGGTGATCCTAATGTCAGGCTGTTGTAAGTAAGATCAAGGAATTTCAAGTTGAATAAGAGGCGAGGAATATCTTGAGTTGGAGCGCGACTGTTAGAATCTCAAATTTGGGTCTGCTCTGTGGAGGATTCTGAAACGACGATTGGAATCCTCTTAGTGTTAAGACACACTGGATATAACCCTTCTCGGGGCCCAATCTATCTATCTATGGCTCTACAGCTCTTTGCTGGACTTTGGTCGCTTTTTCAGTTTCTTAATACTATACACAGCCATTAGGACTCCTTGGACGGGGGATCAGCCCATCGCAACGCAGCTACCTACACACAGAATAACACCAACACAGAATAAACGCGCACACACACACATCCATGCCTGCAGTGGGATTCGAACCCACGATCTAAGTGTTCGAGCGAGCGAAGGCAGTTCATGCCTCAGTCCACGCGGCTACTGTGACCGGCTCACGGCCAAATCTACTTTGCCTTAATACAGAGTTCTAGGTGCAATAAATTAAAAGAATAGGTTTGATTGTTGTGGGAAGAATACTGAATTGTGTAGGTCAGATAAAATATTTTATGTGTTTGGTTACAGTAGTAAAGGAGGCAATATAGTGACTACGCTATGGGCTGGACTACTGATTAACGGGGTTCGAGTCCCGACAGGGAAAATAAACACATAATGATATTTCTGAACTGTAGATATTAATAATTATATAACAGCACCTATGAGACGAGAATTTTGCAGTAGAGAACAGCGGCAGTGGGAAATACGTGTTTCGGGCGACGCAAATAACTACGCACGGGACCCATACGTTTATGTAAAAGCAGCCTTGTACAGCAACACGTAAGCATACATTTCTGTTTTAAAGCCGTGTGTATAAAGCCAGACTTTATAAATATTTATTCTGTAATTCATCTGAAGCCTCGTCGAATCGTTGGACAGATGAATGAAAAGTTGGAAAGGATTTTGAAGGAAACGGTTGTGACCTGCTACAAATAATATCCTGACACTTGCATTAAAGGACCGAGGAAACCATACCTCGTACCCCGGTCGAAATTCGTACCAAGAACCTTTCAATTACTTGTCTATATTCTTACCGCTGCACAAGCGCCCTCATTACGCGTGTTATTGAATCATTTTTCTTTTACTGAGTTATGAATTATCTCACATTTACGAGAAGAATATAGGCCCGATAAGTTCCATCTTCTGGGACATAACGCCATGTAGTTCGCTGAAAGAAAAATAAGATTTCCGAGGAATATGTCGCCTCCATCTTCAGGGTCGAAAAATAAGCCAAGTAAGAAACCAGCCTGAAAGCAGGTGGTAAGCGGAGCAACCAATTTGCCGAAATTTCATATTAAACAGGAAACAGGAGGAAATGGAAGAGAGGTCAGTTTCTACTGGCTCGCCCGTAGGGCGGAATGAACCCATTGGTTCTCGCACACAACCGAGCGAACCAATAGGATACAAGAAACAGAATAATCGGCATGGCCTTTAAATGGGCCGTTTGTGCTGGTGTAGGAAAAGACTTTTAACTGATATCAACAAAGTAGCAGCACATATTTAGGGAAATACAAGGCAATCTCCCATTATTTATTGCCGGAATGCTGGCCAGACGTCAGTGTGCATCCGGAAGTTCCTGCGACCGGCCATCTCAACACAGGTTATCTTGTTGATATATTGGGTTATTGGACTTTATCCATCGTCCTGGTTTTTAAGATAATTAATAAAAACACGACGTTTCGGAAACTGGATCTGTTTCCGTCCTCAGGTGAAGGAAAACACCTATTCTGTTGGGTCCGTTAGAAAGAGCTAGCCTCAATCACTGGACTGGCTAGCTCTTTCTAA
>NW_019720161.1:1563239-1619726 GCF_002891405.2 Cryptotermes secundus
TCATGGAACACCGAGGTTCCTTAGCGTGTTCACAGGGTCCCGCCATTGCTATTTATCCTCAGCCAGAAGAATTCAGTAAATTCTAAAGGGTTCTGACGATGGTGTATACGGTATAGCACACAAAATTACTGGGGTTTTAAACTTTTTGCCGTCGTCCGGTGTTCTAGAGAGTAGGAAAAGCAACGTTTCGGAAACTGGATCTGTTTACGTCCTCAGATGAAGGGGTCCCCTAGAAAGAGGTTCTTCCCCCTTCACCTTAGGACGGAAACAGATCCAGTTTCCGAAACGTCGTGTTTTTATTAGTTATCTTAAAAACCAGGACGATGGATAAAGTCCAAAAACCCAATAAATCAGTGACCTTCATTTTCACTCTGCTCCTTATCAGAAATTCGAGCAGGCGAAGCGTTGGAACCTTCTAACAAGCGAGGCACCTTTTTCTTCTCCACAAAAGCTGTAGAAAAGGACAGGGCTGATGTAGCGCGGGTGCGGGGGGCGGAGGGCCCAGGGGTGTGGGATGAAGAATGGAGGGGCAGAAGTAGCGTAGGGAGGCTTAAGTTTGCGCTGCCTCTGCTGCTTCATGCTTCACATCAAGGTTAGAAACCAAGCACACGGCTATTCCCCCTCACACCCCGATTCCTTGCCCACCATATCCTCACCTCTTTCCCCTCTCTTTTCTCAAACCAGCACAAACGTTATCATTTTCTTGTCTCCTATTGGTTCGCTCGTTTGCTGTGAGAACTAATGGGTACTGGCGATTCGACAGAAATGAGTACTAGGAATCTTCCGGGGAGTAAAGGGTGCCAGCGCGTAAGGCTGACAACCTTACCGCCATCTGTGAGCTTATTATCTAAAAAATATAGGAGCCTCGACGTTTCACAACCACATGGACCTCCACGGCCTGCTACAGGGATAACTTTGCTTTTTTTTTTCTTTAAGGAGTAGAGAATTCCTGGTTTAATGCCGTTGCAGTAATATAATGTTTGTATATAAGCTTGCTTAATTACTTAAGCAAGGAGGTTACCTGAAACGGTAGTGTTTCTGACTTAGGTTCTGGAAGTTCCAGGTTCGAATCTCGACCAGACAACCCATTATTCTGAGTGAGGGTCTTCGTGGTTATCCTCATGCTCTCCAAGTAATGTACCGGGATATTACCTTCTATTATATTAAAAAAAACTTTCACAATGAAGAATGTATTCTTCTGGGATATGGCGCCGTGTAGATCTTCTCTTAACCAACCTTTCGGAGGAAAGTATCGCCTCCATTTTCAGGGTATAAAAATCCGCGAGCGAGGAACCAGCGTGAGCAGATGATTCGCGGATTTTTCTACCCTGCAAATGGAGGCGATATGTTCCTCCGAATCGTCTGTTAACACAAGATCTACTCGGCGCCACATCCCATAAGACGGCATTCTTCAAAGTCACCGCCGTGAAAATCTCAAGTTTTACACTTCCACGTTCTTTCCAATTCATTGTTTTCTTTGTGCAATCATTCGGGGCTATACGGTATAAAATCCGGAAAGCATCTTTAAATAAGCTACAGTGTTCAGCCCGCTCAATGAAGAACTCGACCACCATATAGAACATCACCTAGGACCTCCCTCAAAAATACAGAACCCCCTCAAAACGACAACCACAAAAGAAATACCAGAAGTAATCAAATCAGTCAGTCTAAAGAAAGCTCCAGGCACAGATCTCATAACAGCAAAAATGCTGAAAGAGTTGCCAAGAAAAGGTACAGTACTACTGACATATATCTACAGTGCAATACTGCGAATGGGCTACTGACCCAAACCCTTAGAGATTGCAAACATAATAATGACAGGTAAACCTGGGAAGGACCTAACAGATGTCAAAAATTATCGCCCTATAAGTTTGTTACCAATCATGTCAAAACTATTGGAACAAATTTTACTACGAAGAATCAACAAAGACCTACCGCCTAGCGAATGGATCCCAGATCATCAGTTTGGATTTCGCCAAGCTCACTCTACCATACAACAGTGCCATAGGAGCACACGGGAAATAGGCAAAGCCATAGAAAACAAAGAATACTGCTCTGCAGTTTTTCTTGACATCAGTGAAGCATTCGACAAAGTTTGGCACCAAGAACTGCTGCATATCATTAAAAACCTTCTCCCAATATCATATTATCGAATATTAAGGTCCTACCTAAAAGAACGAGAGAATTTTACACTAAAGTAGGAGAAGAAACTTCCAGAAACTATACAATTACTTCAGGCGTATCGCAGGGGAGTGTACTTGGACCAATTCTCTACATACTATACACATCCGACCTACCAACATCGCAAGAAACTGTAATGGGGACGTTCGCTGACGATACAGCTATACTTGCAAGTCACCAAGCTATATCAACAGGGGCATCCTACATACAAGAACACCTCAATCAACTTCAACAATGGATGCACAAATGGAGGGTTAAAGTAAATGAGGCTAAATCAAAGCATGTAATATTTCGATTGAAGAATGGGGACAGTCCAACACTGCGAATCAACAATATCGCAATACCACAAAAGAGCACAGCTAAGTACCTAGGGTTACGCCTGGAGAGAGCATATCCAAAAAAAGAAAAAATATATAGTAATGAAAAACAAAGAATTAAACTGGCTAATCGGCAGGAAGTCAAAACTGACAATGGAAAATAAGATCCTAATTTACAAAACTATCATCAAACCAATATGGACGTACGGCATTGAACTATGGGGATGTGCCAGTAAATGCAACACAGCCATCATACAGAGACAGCAGTCAAAAATACTCCGACAAACAGTGAACGCCCCGTGGTACATAACCAATTACACACTTCACAATGAACTCCGCATCCCTACAATCCAAGAAGTCATCAAAACAAAAACTGCCAGGCACATACGAAACATAGAAGATCACCCAAATCCACTACTCAGCCAAATACTACAACCAGTCAACAGGAGACGCGAGAGACAGTGGCCAACAGATAATAATTGAAAACTCTGAGGTAACATCGCTGGACCTTAACCTCAACACAGCTCAGCTGTAGCTAGGATACCTAGCACGGATCAACACATTAGCTTATAGAATGCACTGTATTCTGATTGCTGATCATGTATTATTAATAAAAAGAAGTACGCTACAGACAATTTACTCATACTGCGATGTTTGCAAAAGCAGCTTATTCTCACTTACAGCGTCAGTTATTTCCTGGATATACAAACCAACTCCATGCATCAAAGCCCTCTTTAGTAAAAAAGTAGAAAAAAGTAAAGGTATCCCTGTAAAAGGCCGTGGAGACCCATCGGTTTATGAGACGTCGAGGCTCCCACATTTTCTAAACAATCGGCTCACAGATGGCGGTGAGGTTGTCAACCGTACGCGCCGGTCCCAAGAATATTCCTGGTACTCGTTTCTGTTAGAGGCTGAGTCGACCCCAGGGCCATAGTGCGGCTAGAAGGATTAGGTCAACTGAAAATTCCATATGATCTCATCGGGAATCTAGCCCGTGACCTTCCGACTTGTAGCGTAGTGTCTCAACTAAATAATAATCACGTGCATCCAACGGCTGTAACGAAAGAAACAAAGTATGATATTTCTGGTAGCCGCCTCTTCATGCTGTCCGGCTGCACAGTTCCTGACTAGTGTCAAGCTCTGCTGGTAGTCTGCACACAGGGGCATATCTTGTGGTTGACTGCACACGGAAGCAAGGACTTTATAGCTTTAGAACAGACAGAAAGCGGTGACCTGGTATGTAAGCTTGATAGAGCATGATATTATCACGTCGAAGTCATGCAGGGAGATTAGTTTCAATAGAAGGTTGTGTTGGTCACTGAAATATTTTTACGTATATCGGAATAATAATAATAAGAAACGGTATTCTTGTTACCTTCTGTACAGGCCTTTATTCCATTGTGTCCCATTACATCGCAATTTATTTCCAGACGTGATCACAGAGTAGTTAAACTTACGTCTGCATTTTCTTTCTAAATAATTTAATTATTTTTCAATCGTTTTCCTCTAATTCAGCACCCTTTTCTTCAAGAATTCTGTCTTCTGGTATATCCGTGGTATATCCGTATAAAAGGTAAAGTTGTCCCTGTGCTTAACTAATTACACATTACGCCATGAAGGCATATGGGAAGTAATGTATAGATCGGCATTTTCTTGACCTTGGCACCAGCTTCAAGCCTCGGCCGCTGTACCCCCTTGGAAAGAGTCCTCGGTACCCATTTGATAGGAGGTTTGGTAAACCCCAGAGCCGGTCTGGACGATTTAGAGAATTTTTTTTTTTTACCTTATCGGGACTCGAACTCCGAACCCTCACTCGTCCAGCCCGTGGCCAGTCTCTGTACCGACTACGCAACCCCGCTCATCCATGTAGTCCGGTTAAATTAAACTGACGTTCCGGTGGAATAAATCACCTCCATCTTCAGGGCCAAGGAATGAAACAAGAAATATACCAACAAGAATAAGACAGCAAGCAGACAACAATTTTATAATTATGTATGTTGATCTGGACCTTAAGTCTGCTCTCCAAAGACTCCCTTGTAACTCTCTTCACAGGACTGACATCCATCTCATATCAGCCTCCCAGTCTTCGGTTCACAGACTCCATTTCAACTCACTGTTTGCTCCAAACCTCGATTATTTAACCCCTTGGCAGGGGTCGCTTAGAGAGCACCGTTTCCAGCAGTTCGTTGCCGTGGGAAACTGTTTGTTTCGTAGTCGTTACCTAGTAACGGTCTTACAAGCTAAATTATTATTATTAGTATTAATATTATATACTGAAAATATAAACTAAGCCACTAATTAGGCAGCGCCATAGCTGGCTTCCCACCGCGGCGGCCCGGGTTCAATCCCGGGTCTGGTCAAATGGGATTTGTGGTGGACAAAGTGGCGCTTGGCCGGTTTTGTCCGAGTAGTTCGGTTTCCCTTGCCAATCTTTTTCTTTTCCTTGGCACTACAGCCCCAGTGGGCCTAGGCCTACCTCCATGAACTTCTCGGTTCACTTCGGTTTTTCTAGATCTTAGACATGCGGTAGGACTCCTTGGGCGGGTAATCAGCTCGTCGCAAGGCCTCTACCTGTATACAAACACAGAAAAACGCACACAAACATCCATGCCCTGAGTGGGATTCCAACTCACGATCCCGGCTTCCGAGCGAGTGAAGACAGTGCACGCCTTAGACCGCTGGGCTACCGTGACCGGCTTTGCCGATCTTTATTCCACCAAATTCTCCATCATTATAATCACCCGGGGCGGGTAAAATAGGCCAGTCAGTGACCGCCGTGCCGACTGGACCCAGTTGGACTCCACTCCCCCACTAAGTGAATTAAAACAAAAACCACTAATTAAAGAAAAAACTGTTTTTTTTAATAAGTTCAAGGAAAATATAGTTATGTTTCGGTTGAGTTATGAAAGGTTATGTTAATACCTTGCACGAGGAATATCTGATGAGGTGTTCATGAACAAAAGAAAAAATCCGGACAGTAACACGGACATACAGTCATGGACGTAAGAAACTGGACGAGTTTCCTGTAGACAAAAATATGGATAGAACGTACCGGAAACAGGGACAGCCCCAACAGTTTCTATCCATCCCATTCTTCGTACTTGAAACCTTCGCTTTCGAGGTAAAGTGAAGCTGTTCTTAATGTCTTATTTTCAACGTCACTGCGGAAATTGCTGATACTTTTCTGGGCAGGACACTGCCTTGCGTCACTGCGTAGGATCCTGGAGTTGTCCCCAGAGAGAGACAACAGAGTTGCCCTTGAACTTCTAAGTGGAACTCCTGCTTTCTCTTTCTCGTGGTTCTGCTAATATGTCCTGAAGACTCTGCAGCCAATCCTTCTGTGTCAAATTTACGGAAACACTTACTGAAAGGAACACTGGTGAACTTCTTCTAGCACTGCCTACTGTAAACAGCTTTTAGAAGTGTCAAAGTATGAAATGATTCGTGGTAACAGCACGTTTACATTTATATTTACTTTAAATCATATGTGTACTATAATGGAGCGAAAACGATAGTGTAAAATGGGTTTGTGGGAAACACTGAAGGAAAGAGTCCACAAAGAAAAACTGATAGTAGATAGGAGAATAATATTGAAGTGAATCTTAAAATTTTAGTATAGTAAGTTCAGGATAGGAACTAGTGGGAGGTTCTGGTTAAATAAAATGCTGCATATTCTATCAGTACAAAGATTATGTTTCTGGACATTACATCGTCATGTTTTTATTTAAAAACACAACGTTTCGGAGACTGAATTCTCTCTCCGTCATCAAGTAAGACCTACTCAGTTGCATCAAATTGATAGAGCTTCGTGTTTTAAATAAAAACATTTTGATATTTTAAATAAAGACAGGTCGATGTATAATGCCCAGAAACAAAATATTTGTATTAATGTACCATTGTCACAAGCATTTAGATCTGATTTATTCTTTAAGTAGCTGAGCGTAAGACCCAGGTGTCTGTAGTGAAGTCAGTTAGTTAGTTAATCGGGTCGCGCCATAGCTCAAGCGGTTAGTCGCTGGCTTCCCACCGCGGCGGCCCGGGTTCGATCCCGGGTCTGGTCAAGTGAGATTTGTGGTGGTCAAAGTGGCGCTGGGGCAGGTTTTCTCCGAGTACTTCGGTTTCCCCTGCCAATCTTAATTCCGCCAATTGCTCCACAATCACCCTCACCTATCGTTAGGGGCTGGTACAATAGGCCAGAAGTGGCCGCAGTACAAGGGACTTAGTCCCACCCTACTAGCAATAAAAAAAAAATAATTAATTGTGTGTACTATGATGACATGTCTAAGCTTTGATTCCTTCCCCTAGATACGACTGTAGATTTATTCATCTATGGCTTATTTAACTGTGTTTTTAATAGATTAGGTCGCATAGCGTGAATTGTTAAAATAATTCACGAATAACGACTTGTAGTTATGTTGAGAGAAGCTGTTCTGACGTAACGTGGGGCAGTGTTTTCCCATTATGCTGGAAGGGTGAGGAAATTCACAAATTCGCTCAGTCGTGTTACTTAATCATGCCGACATTTGAACCTGAGACCTCCCGAATACAAAATATGAGTACTAGCCATTCAGTCTGGCGACGAACCCTACACTATTCATTGTAGCAAAGTAGATACTTGTAATCTCTGTAATTTCGCTTGTTTTATTCATATATATTCTCTCTCTACGGCTCTAAAGCCCTTCGGATTTTGGCCGCTTTTTCAGATTATTAATATATACACAATCGTTAGGACTCAATGAATAGGGGATCAGCCTGTCTCGATGCCGCTACCTACACACAGAATAAACGCACACAGACGTCCATACCTTAAGTGGGATTCAAACCCCAGATCCCAATGTTCGAGCGGGCGAAGACGGTTCATGCCTTAGACCGCGCGGTCACTGTGATCGGCTTCAAAAACTTACAGTAGAATAAATTATTAATTTTTTTTTATTTATTGGCTGCTACAAGATGTAAGCAAAATGTTAAAAAGACTAGTTCGCTTGAACTAACAATCTGTTTTAATTTGACACTAAGTTACTAAGCTTATATGAAGTTAAGTTCGCCCATCGGATCCCTTAGCTGTCGGGCTGCTTGGCTAGTTCGTAAGGTTTGGTCCGTTTGAGTCGCCTGGTTAGGTTTCCCACATTTAGGGGCCCGGACGCTTCTTCATTGTCGAAGTCGTGGCGTATCTTGCAATAATGGATGCGACTGTTTCGACACCGAGGTCTCGATGGAGGTCCCTGTTGCGTACATACCGGGGCGCATCTGCTATGCGTCTTAGTACTTTGTTCTGGTATCGTTGGATTAAATTATTAATACCGTATTATTTTTTGTGGTGGATACGTAAATTGAAACGTTGTCATATCGACCAGGACACGATGCAGGAGAACGGTGAACTTCTAGTGGACTGCCCGCAACATAGGACACTATGAGACCCTGAAATCCAGCTTATCGTACGGAATATCTCCCCGACTGGGGTATCAGTGTTGTGTTGACGCCCCTATTCACTGAAAAACGCTCTACTGCGTCCATGCGGTCTGTGATGCGGCAGCATGGTATCGATCCCAGACCTCCCCAGAGTGCGGTCTCTTTCTTCTGTTCCCACGCTGCTATTATTATTACTCGTGTGCACAAAGAAGGAGCCTCATAACACAAAACTTCCCTTTCTCTATATGAAACCCACCCCTTTTAACCCTTTATAGGGAGAGAGACAGCAGAGATTGTCTGCAGTCTAGCTGCAGTTGTCAGTAGAGCTGCCATGAGGGATTAGTATTGGGCTCAACATGATTCAAGATCAGAAGAGGCGAATAAAGTTATTCAGTTGTTTCGTGTCATTTTGGTGTCTTTACGAGCCTGAAGATCGCGGGTTTGATTCCTGATGAAGTCACTGGATTTTTTCAGTTCAACAGCACTATGTTCCTGGGGTCGACTCAGCCTCTAACAGAAATCAGTACCAGGAATCTTCCTGGGGGTAAAGGGCGTCCGGCGCGTAAGGCTAACAACCTCACCGCCATCTGTGAGCCGATTGTCCAGAAAATGTGGGAATCTCGACGTCTCACAAGCCTATGGTACTCCACGGCCTGTTACAGGGATAGCTTTACCACACCACATACGTTAACAGGCTGAAACGCACAAACTGTGTTCCTTTAATTTGATTTGTTTGCTTACTCTATCTTTTCCCGTGTTAATTTTGTGTTCTCATGTTCTTCGTTTCGGTGAAACACGCTGCCTCTGTATTTGAGGCAGGAAGTTCTGAGAAATGCTGGCATATATCGACAAAACTATACGGCGTCACATTCCAAAGACTCACAATCTTATCACTTACTCATGGAACTGAGCCCTTATTGAGAACCCGCCAACTGTACAATTTCTCAAGAACTTACCAGCGTTTTATGGAACTCAAAGGTTCATTGCCGTGTTCGTAAGAGCCCTCCATTGGTTCCTATCCTGAGCCAGATCAATCCAACTGATACCATCCCATCCTATCTCTTAAGATCAATTTTAATACTGTCCACCCTCTACGCCTTGGTCTTTCCAGTGGTCTCTTTCCTTCTGGCTTTCCCACCAATATCCTATACGCATACCTCTTCTCCCCATGCGTACTGCATGCTCTTCCCACCTCATCCTCCTTGACTTGATCATTCTAATTATATTTGGAGAAGAGTACAAGTTTCGCAATCTTATAAGGACAGGAAATTTCTTGACTAAGTTTTCTACAAGTAAGGACAAATAAGTCGTGATTGATTTCTATAATTGCAACGACATTTATTATTGATTAAACATAAAACCTGAAATTGGAAATATTCGAATATTTCCAATTTACATTTAATAGCAGATCTTTTGCTCCAAACTATGATACAGACTTTGATAGATGTGTCTATTTTCAAACTATTCATAATTGTTAAACCGTCCACAGGCCTATAATGTGAAATGAATATAGGCCACTTAAATATAAATACAAAATGTTGATTTCATGTTTCCCGGAACAAACAAAATATTTCCTCGATGCATTTACACTAACAAACATTGTACTCAATTTATGTAGCAGTCACTCATTAGCGATCGATCAGCTAATGTTAGCAAATAAAACAGATTGTTAACATTGGTCACGGCAACATTGTGGCTTGTTTCGTCGGAGAAAATCGAAAGCAAAAACTGTGGGAGACTATTGTATCAACTGTTGACTGAAGTCTGAAATAACTGCTTGCTCTGTGTATGAATTGCAGTTAAACAAAGCCAGAAGAGTCCGACTGAGCAACCACTTGCTAGCAATTCGCATTTAAGTGGCGTCATCATGATAACAAACATATTCCAGAAAATACCTCATTTTCTGGTAAGGTAAAATGCTTTGGACTTCTGAAGGAGGTTTTTGAGGGGCACGAGGTAGCATACTTGATTTAAGCATTATGTTACAAGCCGGAAGGTCGCGGATTCGAGTCCCGAAGAGGTGAATTTTTTTTCAATTGATCTAATCCTTCCTGTCGCACTATGGCCCTGGGATCGACTCAGCCTCTAACAGAAATGAGTACCAGGAATATAGGGAGGGAGGTAGGGAGAGAGAGACAGAGAAGGGATCGGCCTTCAAATTTGCGCGACACAAATTTACAGCTTTGCGGGAATATCGGAGAATATCTGTAATGAGAATTTTAATTAAAAAGGATACATAAATATAAAATATGTCAAGAACAGTTTATGAAGAACTGTAACGGCACAATATAAACACATGTCACTATCATAACAAAAAGAACTCAAAGGAAATAACAAGTTTCGTGGATGTCTGAAAGTCATGATGTCCATCAGAAAATTCAGTGAAGTTACTGTAGATGAATACACAACATCGTGTTTACACACACACACACACACGCGCGCAGAAAGATGCACTCACTATGCAACCAGTTACACACATTTCGCATTAATTACAATCAGATTCTGAGATATGTTTCCATTCCTATACTCCTCTATCTCAGCATTAGAAAACTCGTACGATATTTTTGCAATAACGAAAACATTCTGAAAGCTATGCAGTATTAGAATTATAACGCGATTTTGTGACTATACATGGGGTCTGGGATGCTAATCTTATTTACTGTACTCTGATACAGTGCGTTTCTTCAGTTTACATTTCACTATTACATACACTAGTGTCCACAGTCACATCTTCACTGCCGTTGCTTAACAGCGAATTCCAAAGGCGGACATTTCACTTTCTCTGCCGTCTCGAACTATCCCCGTGCCTCAATCAGCAACTTCTAACGGCAACAGCTCACAACGACTGAACCTCAGTAAATCTCTCTCACTCACTCACCAACGAACTCTTCACTGACTGACTCCACACTAACTTGTCCTGCTTGTAACATCTCGACACGGACATCATAGAAAACACCGTTCCTCTGCTGCAGTACAATTATTACCGTTGAAACATGCTTGTTTCCGAAGCCGTTAGTCAGCAACGGCTGTTATGTAGTTCCTTATTTTGCTGCCGTTGCCTAGCAACTAGTCTACATCCCAGAAATATGATAAATATTATGATATTGAAGAAAGTATGAAGGAATTATAAAATCAATACCATATTACGGCACTGAGAAGAGCTTGTTGGTAGTGTACCTGTTACATAAAAGGTTTTCATTCCTATGAATCATGTCTTTCTTCACCAAACCGCACTGGCTGCTCTTTGTGCCATAGCAGAACAGTCCAGAGGTTGGCTGCAGAACAGTATGTCTGTATTACAGCGGAGCGGAACTAAAACGCTGGAAACCTTGAGAAGAGAGAAACAAAAACAATCCCCAAAGCGCAGAACGCGTATGTTGCAATTTAGAAGAAGCGAGAAGGCATTCACAGAGAACACAGCCTTACTGAACTAACAGAACGCTTGCCAGCGCAGTGCTTACAAAAATACGTAGCAACAAAACAGGGTCATTTCTTCTTTCAAGTGCTGTATATTCTGCAACTCAACCAGAGGGAATATAACGCAGTAATAAAGGAACTTTTTCCAGGAATAAATTATCGTGTCACGAGGTTGGTATACAATATAGCCGGGTGGAGGCGGGTTCGAATACCTCCACCGTAGCCCTGCGAGTCGTAGGAGGCGACGAAAATGGAACCCAGTGCCTGGGGGTATAACGAGGTCATTCTGTTCCTAGGGGATATAAATACGGGGATCTGGTCTTCCAGGTTGGCGGAGTCTCTAGTCTGAGAGAGTATAATATGTTCATGAATCCCGCCGGACTCGGTCCTGAGAATGACAGCGCTGGCGAGGACCAGCTGCAATTATGAACGACAGACCCATCCTCTTGTCGGAGAGGATGTTACATAAGGACTATAACCACAAGTGTTCAGTTGAAAAAAGAGTACTGATCGTGAGCCTCAAGGGGGCTTGGCGCCAGGACGAACTGATTGGCAGTAAACCGCCAGTCGTAAAGTGACTCTGACTCTGGCATACAATAACATCACGGATATTTGTGTGACAATAGACGGGGTATGGATTAGATATTGGATTTATTGATCACTTGTATACACCTCTCGGAAATTCATACTTTACAGATAACTGACACACACAAACTAGTGTCATCACTCTAATACAGTTTCCATTAACCGTTTCCTGGCAACGGATTTAACACAGGAAATATAACAGCCTCACTGAATTACACACTCCAGATATCTTCTTTTCTTGGCCGCAATCTTGCAAATAACTCTATTCTCACAGTCTCCCATAGAGAACTCCACTCATTGGGTCCCAGGCTGGCGGCCATTTCGCACGAACCCCCTAGTCTTCTTTTCACAGGCTTGCTTTCGACTGACAACTGAACTGGTTAAGGTGGGAGTTATATTACGACCGACGGTCAGTAGGCCCCTCTGTCTTTGAACAAGCATCCATTTGGGGCTTAAGACCAGATTTTTATTACTGTCGGACAGATGCGTGTTTCTTGAAGTGAGTCGTCCTCTCTAACGAGAGGACGGATCTGCCATTTACAACTGTTGCTGGTCCTCACTAGCATAGTCATTCTCGGGTCCAACTCCCGTGGGACTTGTGATCATATTTTACTGTCTCAGATTCGAGATTCCCCCAAGCTGAAGGGCCAGGTCCCCGTATTTACATCCCCCAGGGACAGGGTGGCCCCGTTATACCCCAAAGCACTGGGTTCCCTTCCCTTCGCCTCCTACAACTCGCAGGGCTATGCTTCCACACGTGATTGAACTGGCCAACTTAATTGTCTTCAAGATAACTCCTTGGCGCGGACCACATCAAAACAAACTTCTTCTATATTTTGCGCGTATTTGTTTCCGCGGGAACGTCTTTACCGAACCGTTACTTAGAAACAGGTTGCAAGCAACGGCCTCTGTCTACAGAGTCGCCGCTGAGTAACGGTTTGCTAACCAACTCAATGAGGGTCCGAGCGAGCGAAGACTTCGCAGCTACTGTGACCGGCGGATTTGAAATCAGGACCTCCGAATTACAAAGCAGAGTTGCTAAATACTTGACTCGGGAAATTTCATAAAGACAATAAATTTTCACCAAGGATATTTTATCCATTTAAACGCTTTGGCGTAGAAGTTCATACGTTTCAGAGTAACGACTTCACATTTCTTGTGACAGATTCTCCAATTGCTGCGATAAATTGCAGATAATGGTGCCCAGAGGGACTAGTCAGTGACTGTACTATAATGTCATTCCCTATGCTCCGTTACCCTCACATTCAATACGTGGAGTATCTGATAATTACAGCGCTCTGACATTACTCCGCTCACAGCCCACTACAATAAACACGGAACAATATATACACATGCATATATATGAGTACGTAGCTTCTTGTGATAACTACTATCGTAATATCGTACAGTTTCCAACTGAGTAGATGGTATATGCCGCAGAAATGCTAGCTGTTGTGTAGCTCAGTGGATCTCAAACTTTGTGAGACCACGGCCCGGCAATTTCTTATTTTCATGACGAGAGACCAGTATAATATATAATTGATGCCCGGGCCCGGTACCGGGTTGCGGCCCGACGGTTGAGAAACACTGGTCTAGTCTGAGAAGATGCTGAAGTCTGTGGTTGCACCGGAAGTTCATCTGAATTACGAGTTAAATTTATTGCCACGTACCAATTCATTTTAGGTGAGATATAATTCCCCTACTCAATTTATTCCTTTGAAGCCGGTCACGGTAGCCGAGCGGTCTAAGGCATGAACTGTCTTCGCTCGCTCGGAAGCCGGGATCATGGGTTCGAATCCCATTCAGGGCATGGATGTTTTGTATGTGTATATTCTGTACTTATTTTGGACTTCATCCATCGTCTGGTATGTCAAAGACAAAAGACCACAACGTTTCGGAGACTGGATCTGTCTCCGTCTTCAGGTGGGTACGGAAGGATAAACCTACTCAGTTGGGCCCGTTAGAAAGAGCTAGTCTCAATCAATGCAGACGGAGATAGATCCAGTCTCCAAAACGTCGTGGTCTTTTGTCTTTTACATACCAGACGATGGATGAAGTCCAAAATAAGCCAAAAGAAGTACAGTATACACCATTGTCAGAATCCTTTCAAGTCTATCTGTATATTCTGTGTTTGTTTTGTCCTGTGTTTAGGTAGGGGCCTCGCGATGAGCTGATCACCCGTTCAGGGAGTCCTACCGACTGTAAAAAGATCAATGAAACTCAGAAATCAGCCCTGTGCTCCAATGTGGAAGTACGCTTGCTACCTGTTTCACGCTGGTTACTTAGTTTATTATTCGATTCTGAAAATGGATACGACATACTCCTCCGAAACGTTGGTTGAATTTCACCGGACTGTATGGCGTTATATCCCAGAAGACTTGACTCTTCATAACCACTGCTGTGAAAAACCTCATATCCTGAAATACTGAAAGGACTTTGGCATCGCAATTTAACTATTAAAATTTCGGATCACGGATGTATAGAACCCTTTGAGAATTTCAGATGCTAACATGGATCTTAGAGAGATAAGATGGGCTGGGTTGATCTGGATCAGTATAGGGGCCAGTGGGGGGCTCTTGTGAACACAGAAAATAAACACGGTTCCATACAATTTTGGGAAATTCCACAGTGGCAGCACAACTGGCGGCTTCTGAGGAAGGGCTCAGCTCCATGGACGTAGTTCAGTTAATAAAAAGTGAAGGAAAATTTGACCCTGTGCTTAACTAATTAAGCACTACAACATGAAGGCGTATGGAGAGTGGATGTATAGATCCACATTTTCTTGACCTCGGCACTAGCTGGAGGTGAGTGGTCAGCTTCACGACCCTGCCGCTTTACCCCCGGGGAAAGAGTCCGCGGTACACATTGACCAGGATGTTGGCTGGGCCCCAGCGCCGGTCTGGACGACTTAGAGATGAGAAAATTCTTGACACTACCGGGAGTCGAACTCCGACCCCTTGGTCGTCGAGCCCGTAGCCACTCGCTATACCGGCTCCTAGTTCAGTTAATTAATTAGTTATGGGAATAAAATTGTAGCCAAAAAACACTGTGGATTATTCAGCTTTTTTTGCACAAGCGCGTCATGCTGCATATTACTCCTCAGCTTAACTAATTACTCTTAATACTGGTTATGGATATAATATTTATTTACTCTTGGAAACATAATACAATCTCGTGAGTACATTCTGTGATCAATATGTCCAGTTGAAGAATGCAGTCTTCTGGGATGTGGCACCGTGTAGATCCTGCGTGAACCGACGTTTCGGGGGAACGCAGCCACCTGCTCACGCTGGTTCCTCGCTAGAGGATTTTTCTAACCTGATGATGGAGGCGATCCACTCGGAAAACCAAGGCGTAGGTAGGTGGACAATATTAAAATGGATCTTAGAGGGATAGGATGGGATGGTATGGATTGGATTGATCTAGCTCAGAATATGGACCAGTGGAGGGCTCTTGTGAACACGGTAATGAACCTTCGGGTTCCAAAAATGTCGAGAAGTTGTCGAGTAGCTGCACAATTCGCGGCTTCTCAAGAAGGGCTCAGCTCCATGAATAAGTAAATTAGTGGGCCACGCCATAGCTCAAGCGGTTAGTCGCTGGCTTCCCACCGCGGCGGCCCGGGTTCGATCCCGGGTCAGGTCAAGTGGGATTTGTAGTGGACAAAGTGGCGCTGGGGCAGGTTTTCTCCGAGTATTTCGGTTTCCCCTGCCAATCTTCATTCCACCAATTGCTCCACAATCACATTCACCTGTCATCTGGAGCTGGTACAATAGGCCAGAAGTGGCCGCAGTACAAGGGACTTAGTCTCACCCCACTAGCAATAAAAAAAAGTAAGAAGATGGAGGCGATACGTTCCTCCGAAACGTCTGTTCACACAATATCTGCACGGCGCCACATCCCAGAAAACGACAATTTTCATAATCACCGCCGTGAAAACCTAAAATCTTACAATATGCGGAGTTATTTGTAGTTAAAGTAAGCGGTATAAATAGCTACCACGGTGCTTTACAAGATTAAGCGAAGCAAGCATTGATGTAGTTAAGCTAACCTAATGAACTTGCTACTAACATTCTCATTTTTGTAGCACAACTGCCCTAATTCTATCATATCAGTTGCCCCATCTGATCCGTATCGTCAGTTCGGGGCTGAGGTAATGTGTTTACTGTCTTCTGAGTCTCTTTGCTAAAGTTTTACAGCTTCTCCTCTTCGCCCTGCCCCACACTTCTTGTCTTCATGAAGCCTTGCCTCTGCTTCAAACCCCACTACGACACTTCGTATGTTTCTCAATCCCCCAAATTATCTCCTTGCTAGAGACGTCATGAAAGGAAGATGCAATGTTGTGTACTCCAGCAGAAGCTTACAGATTATTCAAATGAAATTGCTGCCTCCATCTTCAGGGTCGTAAACAGAAATCTGCATGTTGCAGACTTACTTGGCTTTCTCATCAACACTGATGGGGAAGACAGGACGTTCCTCCGAAACAACGGTGGAATCCTATCGGACTGGATGGCATCATATCCCGAAAGCATATAGCCTTCAAGGTCAAGCTATAAGAATCTAGTCTACAGCAAGTTAAGAAATGTACGCATGGAATAGGGTGAGCCGGCATAGCGCGGTCGGTATGGCGACTGGCTACAGGTTGGACGGCAGATATGTCGGAGTTCGAGTCCCGGAAGGGACAAGGTTTTCCTTCTCTCGACGTCGTCGAGATTTTTTCTGGAGACCACTCAGCCTCCCTTGTCCAATGGGAGCCGGGGCTCTTTTCTGGGGATAAAGCGGCCGGGATGTGAAGCTGGTCACTCACCTCCAACTACTGAAGAGATTAAGAATATGTGGATCCATACATACATATATATACGTCTTCATAGCATAGTGCTTCATTAGTTGAACATAGGGGACAGGTTTACCTCTGGTTTTGTATGCATCAAATATAATTTCCTGCTCCTTCGTACGCTTTTATTTCTTACAAATTTTTAGGCTTACATAAATTGTGCAACGGGCGTAAATTATACTCTTTCTTTCATCCGCAATTTTTTTCTCGAAACATTCCTCGTTTCGATGAACATTTACCGACTTACACTCAAGATTCGGTCAGGAACCCGTGTAGATGTTCAGGCAAACTGACTTTTGCAGCACATGTCGATAAATTTCGGGTTCATAAACATCAATTTTCATTGAACCCTCTTCAATGGTTCTAAAGTTGTTAAGTGGGAGCAGACGCACAGAAGAACATGAAAATGTTGGGTGAAATTTTGCAACTTATTGCTTCCAAAGTTCCACATGTTGCACATCATCTCAGTGGTTTCATATTTCGATGTCACAATAGTACGTAATAGGCACTTGGTTCTCACCGCGAAACAACGTGTTTAGTCCCAGGTCAGATCATATGAGATTTGCGATGGATCGAATTTTGTTGGATCAATTTTTCTACCGTTATCTTGAGAGTATATTCCTTAATAATTCTATTACTGCTCCCTTTAACCCCTGAGCTCATCCAGTTACATCGTAATAAAGTTCGTTAACCCTTTAAAACTGATTCTGATTCTTATGTTACTACCGACTGACCGTCTTGGGATAAAGCACCCATCTGGGGCTTACGACCACATTTTTATTACTGTCAGACAGTTACAGGTTTTCTCATGATCGGCGCTCTTTCTGAGGAGAGGACGGGTCTATCTTTTACAACTGCTGTTAACCCTCGCCAGCGCAGTCATTTTCGGGTCCGAGTCCAGTGGCCGCCTCTGTGGTCTAGTGGTCAGAGTTCCTGGCTACAGATCCAGAGGTCCGGGTACGATTCCCGACGCTACCAGATTTTCTGAGAAGTAGTGTATCTGGAATGTGGGCCACTCAGCCTCGTGAGGATAACTGAGGAGCTATTTCAAGGAAAGAGCGGCTCCGGTCTAGAAAACCGAAATTGACTGCCGTGAGGATTCGTTGCGCTGACCAAGAGAGACCCTTTATCCGCTAAAAGTTGGCACTAACTTCGGCGACAAGGGGCGGTCGCTCGGTCGGTATGGTTCGCTTGCGGACTAAACACGGAGTTTTCGTTCTTACAGAACGTAATTATAAATAACTACGACAGTCTCACTGAGTTACATATTCCACAGATCACCGTAACTACAGAACACGTAAACTTTTCTCAGTCTTCTCTGTGTATTAACCAGAATCTGTGTTGCATCCAAGTAAACAGAATGTCTGTAGCGACGGTAACAAACACAGTCGAGTTTATTCCGGTACCTACATATATGGCAAGATGCGGGTAGGTATCATTGTATCGGAAACCGATTTGAATTTCTTGTTCTAGGTTGAAGAGACACTGCAAAGCCTGAGCTCATGTAACACTGCATCACTTTATCCTAACAAGAAACAAGGGCGCTCTATATATTGAAATGTTCATAACGGCGCAAACTTGGCACATGTAGGTTTTAGAAAGCAGAAATACAGGTGATGGACAAAAATATGGAAACACTTAGTGAAATGCATGCCTGAATTGGTGTTTATTTTAGCGACGTTTGTAGGTCACGCTGTCGTATCTGCCTAATACCACTACCTGTACAACCTCCTCAATACGTTGCAAGCTTCATTTGTTGTCGAGACAGTGTTCTGTGCAATTTCTTGTGCATCACGTCAGAGCTAACAGAATTCGAATGCGGGTAAATTGTTGGGGCCCATATGGTGGGCGCTTCCGTAAATAAGGTAGCCGAGGTTTTTGATATTTTGCGAGACACAGTACCCAAGATTATGACCGCATACAGGAAGACTGAAAAAACCGCATCCCATAAACACCAACGTGGACGGAAATGTGTGTTGAGTGATCGAGACAGACGAACATTGCGTACGATTGTGAAGAAAAATAAGAAGACTACAGCTGCAAAAGTGACTGCTGAACTGAATGTCACTCTCACAAACCCTGTCAGTACCAAAACAATACGAAGGGAACTCCACAAGCACGGTATTTCTGGACGAGCTGCAATTCCAAAGCCACTCATCAGTGATCAAAATGCCACTAAGAGGACAGTGTGGTGCCGATGTCATAAAACCTGGACTATGGAGNTGACCAGGTCCATCCCATGGTGCAAACTTTGTTCCTCAGTGGTGATGCCATTTACCAAGACGACAGTGCCCGTGTTCACATAGCTCATATCATCCAGGACTGGTTTTCTGAGCACGAAGATGAAGTGTCACATCTGCCATGGCCCCCACAATCGCCAGATATCAATATTATTGAGCCTTTGTGGTCTGTTTTGGAGAGCAATCTGCGTGCGCGCTATACACCTCCATCATCGATAAGAGAACTTACCATGTTTTTCAGGAAGAATGGTATAAGATTCCCTTGCAAATCATACAGGACCTCTATTTGTCCATTCCAAGGAGACTGCAAGCAGTTCTGCAAGCCAGAGGTTGTCCTACACCATATTAGTCACGGTAATGTGTTTTTGGTTGGATTTTTCCATATTTTTGTCCATCCGCTATATATAATTCTACAACTTATTATCAAAGTTTAATCTTCCTTCTGTGAGATCTGATATTTTCACACCGTTGACTATGAAGATGACTGTCATCTGGAATGTGACATCGTATAATCTGGTAAAGTGTTAGCAACATTTCTGGGAAATGTGTTGCTTCCACCTCAAATTACGGTGCTGAGTAAATTGTTATGGTGCCTGAAGAGAGGAACTCTGCGTTACTCTGAAACGCTGATAAAACTGCACCAGACTACACGACTTCACAACCCAGACGAAAGTAATATTTATACACAGAGGCCAAACAAATTGTATACATACCGTCCCACCACCGTCTTTCATTCTTCCGCCATTCGATAAGGTGGCTCTGGCATTCATGTGACTAGCACCACCTTTTGAGAGATTATCACACTACACACCGTATATTACACTTAGGCTGAAATTTAAAAATTTCCGTACATAACTTCTACTAAAATGTGTACATATTTTTTGGAGCCCCTCATATTTTGGGGGGGGGGCGTCTCTATTTTCCCCACGAGAACCACAAATTTCGCGTACTTTTTCATAGCTTGTACGTTGATGTAAACGACAAAATAATATCCAATACCTACAAAAAACGAAACAAACTCCATGGCCTGTAGTCCGCAAGCGAACTATACCCACTGAGCGACCGCCGCTTGTCGGCGAAGTTAGTGCCAACGTTTGCGAATAGAGGGTGTTGCGTGGTCATCGCAACGGATCCCCACGGCCGTTAATCTCGGTTTTCTAGAACGGATATATCCATTACGTATTATAAGTAATGAGAAAGGAATGTTTTAACGACGAAGATGAATGTGTAAATGCAATTACACTCACCACAATCCGAAACACAGCGCGTCCCTAACATATGAAACACCAGAACATTAAAGTTACAAGACATTACTTGAATTCTGGATCTTATTTCAACGTGTCATTATATGAGGCAAAACCGCAGGTGAAGCCCAAGGGGTACGGGGATTTCGGTTGCCAACGAGTACATCCAGCGCGTAGCAGGCCAGCCTCTTCTGTGCACAAACAATATAACGCCTTACGTCGCGTACAATGAGAACGAGTTCAGTCATTTACAGCATAATTTAGTTCATAATTTCGGATTGGTCAACATATTTCATGTTCACTTGAAGGTTTTCACAGCGATGACTACAAAGCGAATGTTTACTGTCATCTGGGATGTGATATCGTGCAGTCTGGTAGAAGTTTACAGAATTTTCGGAGGAACATTCTGCCTCTGTCTTCATGGTTGCACACAGTAGGGATCCTTACTGAAGAATTAGATGCAAATTGTTAGATGCAATTCAACAACTGAGTCTGGTATCATTGTACGCCTGATGATGACCCAATATAAGGGTCGAAACATGTAGCGTCAATAAAAACAAATGTTGATACGATAGTGTCCACTTTGTTTTAAACACAGAATATTGTTGTGTGGACTGCGTAATTTTGTATACATTTTATGTACCTTGTTTATAACAAACAAGAGGATGCATACTATTGAGACTCTGTGTGTTTCTTTGGTTTACTAGCCAACCCTGAATACAGAGGCATTAAAATTTATAAGATACTATTTTAAATATCTGCAGGATATCACGAATTATGGTCAAAAAAATTTACCCCAAGAAGAACAGTGACTTTTATTTGATGAGTTATTTAACAATGCTATCAATATCTGCTCTGCATTAGGTTCGGTGGTTAGATGATTCATATATGACGAACTGCGAAGGGTTTGGATAGACCCAGTGGAAATACTATACGAGAATTGCCTCGAGGACAGAGTACACCTACAAAAATAATCAGAACAATAAGTGTCGAGGCTTGGATTCGAACTGAGTATCTTACGAAAAAAAATCCACAGCTTTACTAATAGACCAAACTCTTCGGTAAATTTTTATGTTAAAATAATTTGTAGAAATTGCAAGAAGAAAGTAAAGATTCTTAGAGCCATTTCCACAAAACGAGTTCTTGCTCCTAGCAGGCATGGCGAAAATCATCAAGAAATGGTAAAATCGATATTACAGTAACATTGCATTCACAAAAGCATTAAGACTGAGCATAGGAACGACGCCAAGACTGTTTCAATGCCAGTTCTCTTTCCTCCCATTTCTCGTAAATAAACTGCTTTTAGTGCACACGAGAAATGAAAAATCCATTTTCTTCTCATATTTATTTAAATCAAGCTTCGACATGTTTCTTGCATTAAGATCTAAAGTACAGAAAAAGTTACCTTTCTATCTATACAAAAAGTTATTTGTAAGCGTGAGATTCAATACTCCACTGCCTCGGTGGTCTAGTGGCAAGAGTTCCTGGCTACAGATCCAGAGGTCCGGGTTCGATTCTCGGCGCTACCAGACTTTCTGAGAAGTAGTGGGTCTGGAACGGGGTCCACTCAGCCTCGTGAGGATAATTGTGGAGCTATTTCAAGGAAATAGTGGCACCGGTCTAGAAAACCGAGATTAACGGCTGTGGAGATCCGTTGCGCTGGCCACGCGAGACCCTCTATCCGCTAAAGCTGGCACTAACTTCGCCGACAAGTGGCGATCGCTTGGTCGGTATAGTTCGCTTGCTAACTACAGGCCAGGAAGTTTGTTCTTTGTTTCAAATTCAATACTGTTGTTATGCAATTTAACGTTATCATAGAAATTAATTGTCGGGCGATAATAAGTTACATGAAAGTAAGTTGTGTAGTAGGTCACAAACGAACGAGCAATCCTTTGCTTCATTATATCTCGTCTCTTCTATGAGTACCAATAATGTTCTTATGAGGTTATATATATATATACATACTACAAAAAATATACGTTTACGATTGAATATTTCTGTGTTATTCGTGGGAGATGGCTTTAAACATCGGTCCTGATGTATTATTCCATAACATTTAAAAGAAGAAAGGAATAAAGAAGAAAGAAAGGAAAAATTAGTACGAATCGTGCAGAGTATAATGAGATTCTGTGATGAATTATCCCAGTTCAGAAGTAAATACAATTTCTGAATTAAGTGCAACAAATGTGGCACGCAATAGTGTAGTTGGTTGAGGCAATATGCTACAAGCTACGACTCAGCCTCTAACAGAAATGAGTACCGGGATTTTTCCTGTGGTTTAAGAATGGCCGGCGGGTAAGGCTGACAAACTCACCGCCATCTGTGAGCCGATTGTCTAGAGAAAATGTGTGAACCTCGATGTCTCAAAACACTATGGGCCTCTGTGGGCTCTTAGAGGGCGAGTTTTACTTTTTTTTTTAGTGTTACAAATAGAAATAAGTTGGATACGAGGTTTTCATGACGTTCATTATAAAGACTACAGTCTTCTGTACCGTGGCGCCGTGCAGATTATGTAGATGTTCACTGACATGTCGGAGAAACTTATGTCGTTTATTGTTCGGTTGTAAGACAAATTAAGCAATCGATGAGCAAGAATTAAGCAGATTACTACATGAAAACGGAAGCTGTACGTCCCTCCGAAACTTCGGTGAACTTCTACCTGTCTACACGGCGTTACATTCCAGATAACGGTACTTTTCAAACAGATGGGAGATTTTTGAAACTACAATAAACTACACAATTATTTTATCTCTGGTTCCAGGCTGTATGATCATATTGACAACACCTGTGAAGAACACGTTTGCAATGAATAATGAATACATTTTTTTTTTCGAATGTAAGAAGTTTACATAAATTTTTAGGAGCTAACATTGCGATATATTTGACATAACTTTTTAACTTCGACGACTCTTAAAATTATAATTCCCTAATTATTCACCAATATTTAGGCCGCGCCAAAGCTCAAGCGGTTAGTCGCTGGCTTCCCACCGCGGCGACCCGGGTTCGATCCCGGGTCAGGTCAAGTGGGATTTATGGTGGACTAAGTGGCGCTGGGGCGGGATTTCTCTGAGTACTTCGGTTTCCCCAGCCAATCTCCAAATTCTCCATTATCATAATCATCCGGGCAGGTACAATAGGTCAATCAGTGGCCTCCGTGCCGAGTGGACCCAGCTGGACTACACCCCCCAATAGCGAATTTAAAAAGAAAATTAATTTCACCATTCTTTTGTGTCTAAACCATGCCTGAGATATCCTCACTATCCGATGGTGGCGTAGGTATTTGTGTTAACTTTATAGAGTTGCTAGACTCCAGTTTCAACGCAAGACGGGGAACACAATCGCCATGCCGGAGAATTCGTCGAACACACAGCAGCCTTTTTCCCAAAGTTTGTCTTGTTGTTACATAACGTGTCCTAGAGGACATTTTAGACAAAGTTCAAAATACCCTACGACAACATACTTCATCAGACAAGTAATGTTACGTTGCAGAACATAAAGTAATATTCCAAAATGAGGGCAAAAGCAGGGAAACATGACAGCGTGTGCTTAAGCCACGACGAAGAATGAGGCCTGGAGGGACAACTCCCACAATTCTTATACAATATTAAAGCAAATAATCGTGCTAACATTCCGGCAACTTTATTACCGAATAAAGATTTCGGGTATAAAGTAGATAGAGGAACACACGTAGTAAAGAATAGCAGCGGCACGCACACAGGAAGACTACACAGAGTAACACCTGTACAGTGTGGAAACAAGAACTAGCCGCTGCAGCACTTTAGACATAGGGCGAGTAACCCTAACAATTTAAAATTTAAAATTTAGAGAAAAAAAATTGTTAAAGGATTTTAAAATTAGAACTAAAGATTTTATAGTGCTACTACAGGTACGTAAAAATTAACGTGTGTAAAATAATCTACATCCAGACAGATATCAACGAAGATGTTGATAATAACAAGAAAAGTGTTTTAAATGTTAAATTTTGGGCTGAGTGCAGTGTGACAGCGACGTGAGTGTTATACACCTGATGATGGCCGTCTGAGGCCGAAACATGTAGTGTAGGTGAACAAGATCAAGGACACATAATATATTGTTTGCACTTGGGACGGAATTTGTATCATTATATCATTTAGCGATAGAGGGATGTGTAAGCTGTGTGATGTTGAAAGAAATACTACACCTGTAGGGAATCGAACTCAGCGTCGTAGAAGTTCACTTTAATACCTGAAGCTCCTCACCTCGGAATAATTAAAAATATTCTGACATTAGACAAAGTGCCAAGTAATAACTGTGTAAACAGGCGACAGTACAAGAGCCGTTGCTAGGAAATAGTTTTTTGGATGCGTTGTTACCCCGGCAACGAAAGAACAGGCAATAATAGAAGAGAGGTTTTCTGTACGGTTCGTACCGAGGCTATATATCGAGGACCAGCTGCTATTAGGAGACAGTCTTGAGACGGTACTTAGAAGAGTAGGAGGTTGGTGTGAGATGGTCGCCAGACTGCGAGGACGTGAGTCCGGGAGAAGAGGAACATCCACTGTTGGAAAACGTTACCAAGCAACGCAGTGAAGACCGTTACTGAGAACTCTAGTGTTTGCGTGATAGTGATTTGTGAAGTATGATCACGAAATGTTTGAGGGTCCAATAAACCCGATTACCAATCCAAACACTGTCTATAGTCACTCTATTGCGTGATAAAATATACAAATGGATCTATTTTAGAGTTTAATGACGACTGCGAGACGCGCTGTTTAAAGTTAATCATTGTCCGGCTTTATTAAAATAATTACAGTTCGGAAATTACCTATTAATTCTTTCTTCAAAAGAACAGGATAGGGAAGAGATCCTACTCTGTCGGACACCTCAGTAGGACTATTTCGGTTTGAAGACACGTTTACCGGTAAGCACAGCGCAATAGATTTCTCTTTAGTATCCTGTCTACTTGAAGAAATAAATAAAATTCATTTCCGTAACGTAGTGGTAACGTAGTAACGTAGTGAGCAGAGGAATATCCTACATGAAATAAGAAAACGGAAGGCTAATTGGATTGGTCATGTTTTACGCAGTAACTGCCTTCTAAAACAAGTTATTGAAGGAAAGATAGAGGGGCGGATAGAAGTGACAAGAAGACGAGGAAGAGGACGTAAGAAGATGCTGGATGACCTTGGGGACAGAAGAGGATACTGTCATTTGAAGGAGAAAGCTCTAGATCGCATTAAGTGGAGGAATTGTTTTGGAAGAGACTGTGGACCTGTCGTCTTGACAGATTACTGATGATGATGATGATGATGATGATGATGATGAACGTAGTGGTGTAATAAACTCGGATAATAGACGAAGTCCAAATTAATGAGCTCTTAAGAATTACGGAAACAAAATACTGATCTAAAATGACTAGTAAGTTCGCTACGAAACATGCAAATGGCCAACGGAAGAGAAGGCAAGAACCTACAAGTCTGTTTCTCTTGCGAGTCATTTACACGTACATCTGTCGTCACGGTAATTATATAAATGCAGTCGAAAGCTAATGCGTTGCTTCAGTTTGATTATAACATCCCATAATTACACAGAAGTATCACTGTCTAAAAGCTTTCAGCCGTTGTTTCGCTGAATGCATCTCACAGCTCTCCTTACCATGATCCTTTGCGGGCCAGCTGGGGATTCACAACGAGACAGCCACGGCATTGGGCTAACGGCCCCCGTGATGAACATGTCTTCATCCTACCTGTTTTGTGTTACCGGAGGTCCTTGGCGCCTTCATCCAAATATGCATAACTGTACTCACCTGCAAGTAAATAGAGCTATGTTAGACGATTTGTGCATTTAACTTTAAAACTTATCATAATACAGAACACGAACAAAATTGTGGCGCCAGGTGGTTCGACAGGAGAAACAAAATCTTCGTACATAATTACTGCACTAATTCATTATCACGGAACGTAAATATATACATTCTCACTCACTCATGGAGCTGAGCCCTTCTCGAAAACCTGCCAATTGTGCAGGTACTCAAGAAATTCCCAGCATTTTATGGAACCCGAAGGTTCATTACCGTGTTCACAACAGCCCTCCACTGGTCCCTATCCTGATCCAGATCAGTCCAATCCATACTATCTCATCCTATCTCCCTTAGATTAATTTTAATATTGTTCACCCACCTACGTCTTGGTCTTTCCAATTATCTCTTTCCTTCTAGCTTCCCCACCAAAATCCTATATGCATTACTCTCCTCCACATTCGTGCTACATGCCCTGCCTCTCACATCCTCCTTGACTTGGTTGATAGATGGATGGATAGATAGATACATAGACAGTTTCGACTCTCTGTATCCTAGATACTAACTGCATTGCAAAATATACCACAAGACGACCCTCGCCAATAGCGATGGTTTGAGAATTAGGACGACTGATGAAACAAAAGAATTTTGTACATTGCACTCGTGCCCACTGGATGGGAGTTTTTGTTGTTTTGTCTTATTGAACATACATAGCGTATCAGACAAAAAAGTTAGAAAGGATATTGAAGAGGGTCACACAAGGAGTCTGAGGAATAAGTTCAGACAACAGATAGCATACAAATGGATCTCACTGTGAACTCACTCTAAAGCCATACCCTAGAACCATATTGTAACAAGGAATGGAGACGCCTATACTGGGAAAAGGAAGGTAAAGTTGTCCTTGTACTTATATTCGCGAGGTACTTGGTTCGAATGTCAATCGGGGCACAGGAAATCCCGATTCGGGATTTTCGTGGTTTCTTTCGCCCTCTTACCCGAAAATGTCATTATAGCAAAACGAATGGGCTACCACCACTTCCTTTCAAATCCCGTCCAATTCATCAAGCATCAATCATCCCGAAAAACTACGTTACAAATTCTAGATACTGAAGTAAAGATAAAGGTGTTAGATGTCGAAGCTCCCATATGTTTTAGAAAATAGGGTCACAGCCTTACGCTCCGGCCACCCTTTAACCCCAGGTAGATTCCTGGTACTCATTTCTGCAAGGGGGTGAGTCAACCCCAGGGACATAGTGCTGCTGGAAGGATTAGGTCAATTGAAAAATCCAATTACTTCATCGGGAATCGAACCCGCGACCTTCCGGCTTGTTGAATAGTGTCTCAACCAACTACGCCACTGCGTCGTTAAATAACCCACAAAGAAGAAGGCAATATAATGCAAATATCATTATCGGCTTTTACTTTTACATTTTTGGGCTGATTATATTTCAGAATTCCTGGGAGTAAAGCAGAAGGGGCGTGAGCTCACCACTGACCTCCATATAATGTCGAGGTTAAGAATGGTGGAGCTATAACTCCACTCCCTCATATGACTTCATGGTAGTCCTTAAATAATAATTAAGTAAAGGGATAAGGACACGCCATAGCTCAAGCGGTTAGTCGCTGGCTTCCCACCGCGGCGGCCTGGGTTCGATACCGGGTCTGGTCAAGTGGGATTTGTGGTGGACAAAGTGGCGCTGGGGCGGATTTTCTCCGGGTATTTTAGGTTTCCCCTTCCAATCTTCGTCCCACCAAATTCTCCATCATCATAATCACTCGAGGCAGGGTGCCATAGGCCAATCAGTGGTCGCCGTGCCGAGTGGACCCAGTTGGACTCCACCCTCCACTAAGCGAATTAAAAAATATTAAATTAAAGTAAAGGGAAAACTTTACACTTCTACTTTCCCTGTGCTGTAGAATCGCAATGAATTATGAGGCAAGAAAGAAGCAACGGTCCGTTAATTAGACATGAGACCAGCGAAAGGTTAGACGCCTGTTGTGGGTTATTGAGAAAAACGAGCCAGTCTAGGAGCTGACTGAGAGATTTGCAACTCAGAGGCTGGAGATTACCAGCGGCGTAGCAGGAAACTGCTGACACCGTTACTGTACCAAACGGAGCGACCGTTAAGGCTGCATTAGATCCGACAGTTTTGCTTTAAACATCACTGGAAGGATAGGTCTTCTTCTACAATGTTGAAATCCCCCCAAACGTGTGTCCATCTTGTCGTGGCAGTGAGGTCTGCGTGACTCTGTGACCTGGTGAGCTATGCCAGCGGTAGTTTAACTACCGGTAGGGTAACCCATGTCGGAAAGGTCAAAGGGTAGAGTCTCGACTAAGAGAGATACTGGTCCTCCAGTTTGGGGGTTAGGCATGAGGATGACTTCATCCTGTAAAAAGAATTTTTTTCAGAAACCTAACAACCAGCCTCGGTACATCATGCGTGGGTCCGTTCCTATGGCAGCACGGATTGGTTCTGGAGACTGGCTGTAGAGGAGGCCAAGGCTCACCCAGGGCTGTAGCGCCGAGTGGGAGGTAAGTAGGTAGGTAGGTAGGTAGGTATAATGTTGAAGTATCTTTAAATTTGTACAAATTTCAACACAAATCGTATAGGTATACACGGGTTTTACCATTTAAAACGGAATCCAAAAAATAATCACCAACTACAATAAGGAAAGCAGAAATTCTTCAAGTTTTCCTAGTGACACTCAAGTCAATATCGCCCTCGATACTGACGTCATTTCCTCTACTTGGAATGGCAACAAATACGTAAGCAGCAATAGAAGAACTACCATTTATGTGAAACAATAGAGGAATTCTTAGGAAACTGTGTTTTCTGTTGGGGCCGAACCGAGGCTATATAACGGGGATTACAGACCAGCTAGAAATGAGAATTGAGAGTCTGTGGAGTTGACAGTCGAAGATGATCGTGGAGAGACGGCAAGATCGGAATCAGGCAGTGCCTTCGAGCCTGAAAGTGGAGGCAGTATGTTTATTCGAAACATCAGTTAACTTCTACATCACTATTCAGCATCACATCTTTGTAGCAACCACGCAGAGAACCTCGGATTCAAAGAAGGCCAGTAAGTACACAAAAGCCACATATTCATGGCAGTCGCTGAAGAGACAAAAAATAAACGCTTCAGATAGGGGAAAAGATATGTCACACTGTGAAGACTTCCTTGTGGGATCAATTTAAATGTCAAAAAAGTGCATTAGAACCGAGATCAATTGCCTTTAAAAGCAGCGCTCTTAAAATTCAAAGCCCCTAAAATAGGAAATAGTTGTTTAAACCACTTTGGCTCCTTTTCAGTTTTCAAGTACTTCAGTCTGAACGTCATATTGACTCAGCCGTCCTCTGGTGTGTGTGAGTGAGTGAGTGAGACGCTGAAGGAAAAAACGAAAAGTGGGATGAAGACTAAGGAGTAAATATTTTCTTTTGGCTTCAGCTCTGATGTCTGTAGCTGAGGATGGAAAATAAATTCGATTTGGATGACCTGATAAAATAAAATCTCTTCAGTAAGTCTCTCTTTCCCATCGCCATACCAGTTTTATTGCAAAATATATTCATGTAAATTATCTCTTATATCACACTCATTTGTGTTTTATTTTAAATCTACTTTTGAAAAATGCAATCAACCCTACAGACATACATGATGTCTAAAATAGCTTTGTTAGAGGACCATTTTATGATGTTGTATCTGCACTATATAGCACCAAATTGTAAACTGATTGGCGAATTAATAATTTTACATGATCTGGAAGGAAATATTCGTGGTCTAATAGAGAAATTATCCGGGAATTTGCTTCAGGGTCTGAGGAAAACTGCGAAATTTAGCATTTAGAATAGCCGGTATCCTGAACCGACCACCCAAACAAAAACAAAGAACTCCGTAGGTTTAGTCCGCAAGAGAACTATGCCGACCGAGCGAATTTCGCTTGTGGGCGAAATTAGTGCCAACTTTAATGCGTAGAGGGTGTCACCTGATCAGCGCAACCAATCCCCAGGGCCGTTAATTTCAGTTTTCTAGACCACCCACTGAATTGAAGTCTAGAGAGTTGCCGCTACACCAGTCTTTTCGGTTCTCTATAAAATGAATTCTGTTGTTTCTACAATGACGCTGTATGACATAGTTTCTTTCTTCACATTTTAAGTTTTAAATAAAAAAAAGCATGTGAGATTACAGCAGAATAAATTCCGGAAGATAATTTAATTTTAGCCACGTCTGTGACGTCGTCGCGATTTCTTACTGGCAGTTCCAAATTCTTGAATTTAATCACGGAATTTACTTCGGGTGTACATCAGCTCAGATTATGTAGCGTGTAATGATTGCATGATTAGTGACTAATGTAATAAAACGGAGGTGGAAGGAAGTGGTTGTTGTCTACTTTGAAGTAATACCCTGAGATTTGTATGGGGTGACTGAGAAGAAACACGAAAATTATAGGTCACAATAGTCGGTCTCCAGGCAGAGATATGAACACGGGAATTCTCAGAGTAAAGAAGCTTTCTCTGCTTCATGGCGTTGTAATTGTGTGTACCACATTATGGAGTGGAGCACGCGGTAGTGTAGTTGGTTGAGGCACTAAGTTACAAGCCGGAAGGTCGCGGGTTCGATTCCCGATAAGGTCACTGGATTTTTTAACTGATCTAATCCTTCCAGCCGCACTATGTCCCTTGAGGTCAACTCAGCCTCTGACGAAAATGAGTACCAAAAATATTCCTGGTGGTAAGTGGCGGCCGGCGCGTGAGGCTGACCTCACCGCCATGTGTGAGGCGACTGTCTAGAATATGTAGGAGCCTCGACGTCTCACAATCCTATGCACCTCCACGCCATGTTACAGGAATAGCTTTATCTTACCTAACGTTTACATTATGGAGCATACACCCCCCTTTCTATTCTTGTTTCTGGAAAACAGCTTTCGATTTCTTTGACACTCAAATCACCTTGATAAAGC
The DNA here is from genome assembly GCF_002891405.2 of Cryptotermes secundus. Classification (NCBI taxonomy): domain Eukaryota; kingdom Metazoa; phylum Arthropoda; class Insecta; order Blattodea; family Kalotermitidae; genus Cryptotermes; species Cryptotermes secundus. The sequence goes on from NW_019720161.1 coordinate 1,594,197, forward strand.
TATATATAAATTAGATCGATGTTGTGAGTTGCTGAGGATTTCACGGCAGCAAATATATGACGCGGTATAGTCTGCAAGAATCTCACCATAATTTTTAATGAACCAACTGCCTCCTTCTTCATGGTAGAAGAGCAAAAGCATTTTCCCCTGAAACTTTTTTTCTTATTTCGTGCGGTGGGTTGAGACTGAGTCCACTTGGTACATCGGACTCCACTGAGCCCACTGTACCAGCCCCGGATGATAGGCGATGAGTGTGGAGCAGTGGGTGGAATGAGATTTGGTACTCGGAGAAAACCTGCCTCAATGTTACTTCGTCCACAACAAATTCCACATGCCTTGACCTGGCATCGAACTCGGTCCTCTGTGTTGAGAATCCGGCGACAAACCGCCTGAGCCTTCCTTCTTAACGTCGGTATCTGTCTACCGAATATATTATTACAATGAGCATTCCATATCACGTGACTTGCCAGTTGCTGGGTGTGTATGGTTGATGGGTGTGACTCTGAAAGATACAGAGCATAGCGTCAAAGCGTTCAAGATTTTTTTTGTCCTGATGTCACAGAGATCCCAGATGGGAAAGCTCATAAGGGTAATTTAGTACCAACAAAGCTGCTTCATTTGTTAATGCTCAGATAAGCATCGGATTTTATCTTATTAATGCACGGGAATTATTTATGTCTGTAAATATTATCCCAAGTAATATGTTTAGAATTATTCTACTCGGAGAGATAAATTGTCCTGCTGGTTAGTATACACATTCATCTTCTTTTATGTGACATTAAGATTGATTAATTTGTTAACAAAAGCCGTAAAATTACCCATTCTTTGAGCAAGTTAAATCCGTGTCACATCTTTCTTACTGAAGAACTTAGTGCCCTACATCTACTAACTGGCTTTTCCCTTACAGGCCTCCGACTACTCCCTGAAGCAGAGTCATTAGTGAGAAGCTGACGGCTGTACATCTATTCAAGAAATGCCCATCATTTTATGGAGCCCGAAAAGTTCATTATCGTGTTCACAAGAGCCCGCCAGTTGTACTTATAAAGAGAGAGATTAATCCAGTTGAAACACCTCATTATATTATTTTAAAGCCCACTTTAATATTGTCACGTTTCGCGGGGTATATCGCGACAAATAACTTCACGCCGTATTTGATGTAGCGAATTTTATTTCACATTCGCACTTACAATCACCCAAATTACAATCTGACGATTACTGCTATCTGCAGTATCACAATTAGTACACTGAAAAATGCCACAATACAACTGACTAGTTGCTAGCTAACTCGGCGGTAGCTCCAGAACTCACTGACTGACTCAGTACAACTCGGTGGCTGTCACTGTACAACTCACTGTGAATAGCCTTCGCTGCTCCCTATGTAGCCCCGATCGGACAATACGGGAAAACGGCCGCGTAATAGGCACCCTTCTTGCCTGGCGCTGTGTTGCTATGTAACGCTAGCGGAGGTAACCGCTGTTACTATCGTAACGTCGCCGCTGTTGACTCGCGTTGCCTAGCGACCGCGATATCCCTCGGTGACGTCACCGCGGAGGGGAGTGGCGGGGCGGGAACTCGCCTATTACGCGAGCGTTACGTTACCGCCACGTACCGCTGGGGAGGTAGGGGTCAACATGTCACAATATTATCCCTACTTATATCTAGGTCTTCAAGGGGATTCCTTTCTTTCAGGTTTTATTAAAAAAAATTGTGTACAACTCTGCTTTCCCATGCGTGTTACATGCATCGCCCATCTCATTGCCCTTTATTTGATCATCCTAACAATATTAGCAGAAATTACAAATTATATAAATCCTGACTATGCAATTTTCATAATAAGATACAATAACATTTATAAGAACAATTGCTACAATATGTAGATTCAGAAGTGTTATATTACACTCTCATACTCAATAACATTCCTGAAGGAGACAATAAATAATAATTACCATGTGTACTGAGCAAGTTATATAAAGCTGGAACGCATCTAACTGGTAATCTATTCGGGTGGTACTCGGTTCGAAACTTGATTATGAAAAGAGCTATCCTAATGGGAAATTTCTGTGGTTTTCCTCAATAACAAAAGAAAACAACAAAAACAAACTCCGTTATTTTAGTCCGCAAGCGAACTATACCTACCGAGCGACCGCTGCTTGTCGGCGAAGTTAGTGCCAACTTTAGAGGGTATAGAGGGTGCCGCGTGGTCAGCGCAACGGTTCCCCACGGCCGTTAATTTCGGTTTTCTAGACCGGAGCCGCTATTTCCTTGAAACATCTCCTGAATTATTCTCACGAGGCTGCGTGGACTCCGTTCCAGACCCACTACATCTCGGAAAAAGTCTGGTGGCGCCGGGAATTGAACCCAGACCCCTGGATCTGTAGCCAGGAACGCTGACCACTAGACCACAGAGACGGACTATATGAAAATGAAAATTCTAAGGCAATACATTTCTGCCTGAAACTTCTCAGTTCATTATTCACCAGTCATACAACAATTCGAAACCACACAATTTATGCACTTAACGCTTCGTTAAATAAATCACGAATATAATACAATACAGCAATAAATTTTATATTCCAAATTAGATACATTTTTATGTTCCTTTCCCTGGCGTGGAAATGCGGTCCAAGACCTATCGTTTACCTGGTTCCGGAAAACAATGAAAACTCCCAATCAGGATATTCGGTATGGGACTTAACGTTCTCACAGCACCGGTTATGAAGAACATTTTCTTCTGGGATATAACGCCGTATTGTCCGTTGAAGGGCAACGGACGTTTAAGAGGAACATATCGACTTCTTCTCCAGAGTTGCAGACTGAGAACAGTTTGCTATCTGCTTCAAGCTCGTTTCTTTCTTGGCGGACTTTCAGCGGACTACAAAGCATTATATCCCAGAAGAATAGCCCTTGACCAAACCGAGATTTGAGCGGAGCACTTCCCGAATAAAAATCAAGAGCGTTACGGCTGCGCCAACTTGCTCGGAGGCGAAACAGTTGCACATTCCTGCTACTCAGACTTCTATATGAATGTGAGCTACGCATGCGTATTGGAAACGTCTCTGTGGACGGTCACGTGACAGTTGCTGGAAGACAACTTGCGGCAAGAAAATGTAGGCGTTTATCTGATAAACGAAACTGTCAGTTAATGTAGAACACGTTGACAGGTACGTTATCAGACTGCGCTTTGTTCAGACCTAGAAGAACCTCAGGCTTTATTACCTTGTGCGCCTTGACGACAGGCCCTTTTGAGACTGTCACTGTTCTTCCGAATTTGAACCGTCTGCTAATTCTTTCTGTAGAACTTCGGAAGATCTGAAGAGAAAACCAAATATGAAAGGCCTAGACCGAGATGGGGAATTAAAACACATTTGTTTCGTGTATGATTGGAGGACCTGAGAACTTGGTCTATCCGTAACGCCCTTAATTTTGTATTCGGTAGGTTTCTGGTTCGAATCTCGGGCGGAATACCGGTTATCGAGACCTAGATCGTTTTTGTGGTTTTCCTCATAGCCAGAATCCGTCCTTCTTTTCAACCCACCACTAGATATATACCGTATTTACGCATGTATAGGCCGTACATTTTTTGACTTCAAGAGGAAAACTGGGGTGCGGCTTATATTCGAAATATTCGAAATCACACTTCATTTAAAAAAAAATTATATTCGGAATATTTCGGAATAATTTCTACTCCTGAAACAATATTCCAAGAAAATTACTTTTTCTATAATTTCTGTCTGAAAATTGTGCTGCGGCTTATACACGCACGCGGCCTATACATGCGTAAATACGGTAGTTCAGCTGCTGAGAGCTTTGTAGAACAACCCACAAAAATTTGGCTGGTAGTTTTACAGTAGCTATGTTGCATATATATATAGCATTAGTGGTTCGTATCCGAAGTGAAATTACCCGTAAATATCTTAATTGAATATACAACTGTTTCGATCTTGAGACTGAAGACATTGCGTGGCATGATTACAAATTGGAGAGTCCTTATAATATTGTTACATGTACACCCATTGCTAGGCAACGGGTTGGTAAACAAGTACCCGCCAAGACAGAATCTTGGTAAACGCTCCGTTGCTAGGTTACGCAACAATCCTGATAATAGAATAAGTGCTTTCAATGTAGTCCGTGCTATGCCCAGTGCTAAGCAACAGAACTGTAAACACGTCTACAATAACAGGTGGAATCTGATAAATTATTTACACTATTCTGGAACAGAAATAAATCATAAAACTGTAGTTTTCCGTGGCTTTCTGAAATTTATGTATCAGTGAAAACGGAAGAGGTAAAAGATGATGAAAAAGAGATTTACGAGGAAAATTAAATAAGCAGAAAAGGAACAATATATATCCTCAGAGGACAGGAAGATTAAATGCAAATTAGATTCATGATTATGCAAAGAGTAAGATGTAAGAATTATATTTTTCCTTCACATTTGTCTCAGTCATAAAATAAGCAAGGTTAGCTAAGTCGGTAGAGTAACTAAATTTGAAGTTGAAGGATTAAGGCATCTTCCTTCGATTCTCGACACAGCGATTCTAGGACCTCACGCAGTTTCCTATCCGATCCGTTCTCAGGGTTCTTTTCCTGTGGTGTGAAGTTGGCCACTTTAGCTCCACCTCCTGTCGAATTTAAAAAAGTGTTGAGCTATATCTCATCTCCGTTATTGATCTTCAAGTCGTGGTACTCAACCAAGAACAAAGAGAAATTTCCCTTTTTATCTCAGCTATAAAGTGACGTGTTGTTAGGGTGTAATATCGGTCTCAAGCCTTCACCTGTTCGTAGCAACGGATTGCTCACAAAGGCCAAGTGGATTGTTGTGTCAAAAGCTTTGAACAAACACGAAAACCTCGCTGCTTGCCTGCCAGTGCTATTAGATTTCTTATTTACTGAAGCCTTCACTTTTAACCAAGCCGTGGGCTCCCATGTTTTCTTTGTTCCTCGGCCTGCTATAGAGAAGCTGCCTGTGCGCTGACAGACTTAATAACGCTGTGGAATTTTGTGGTACATCAATACTTACATTTACGTTCCTTTTCCACGGAGAGCTTCTGGGGTGTCAGCGAACCAATGGCTTAAATAGAACTGTTTCGGCATACCCACACGCCTGATCAGTGTTCGTTAATATGCGCAACAAAGGATCATGCAAAATTCAGCCTTCGGGAAGATTATTGTCACTTCAAATTTGATGTCGCATAAAAAAATAAAGTAAAAGAGCTAACCCTGTAACATGACGTGACTGCCCATAGAGTTGAGACGTCGAGGCTCCCACATGTTCTCTAGATAATCGGCTCACAGATGGCGATAAGGTTGTCAGCCTTATGCCGGCTTTCCTTTACCCCCAGGAAGATTCCTGGTACTCATTTTTGTTAGAGGCTGAGTTGACCCCAGGGCCGTAGTGCGGCTGGAAGGGTTAGGTAAATTTAAAAAATCCACCTCATCAGGACTCGAACCCGCTACCTTCCGGCTTGTAGCATAGTGTCTCAATCAATTATGTTACCTCGTGACCCCTTATGAAGCCGTATAGTCTGGTAAAATTTGTTACTGTTACGAAGGATCTTTGTGACTCAAAATTCTACTTCCTTGTTCCAAGAATTTTTATCTACGGTATTAGATGAAGGTGAGTTGACAAGCTACGCGCTCCGACCGCATCGAATAATAAGTCTATTCAGATATCAACGATTGTCTCGTTCTGTACCAAAAAATCACTCAAAAAAATAGAAAAAGCAGAAATGATAGATCAAGAAATATGAAGTCATTAGCCTGTATTTATTCTAACGGCCTATCGGAGACAAGGCCCAGCTAGAAGAGTGCAGTTTACCACTGTCCATCTCTTGGTAAATACTAACGCCTGAAACTCTGGTTGCTTGTGTTCGTTTTGAAAAGTTCAGCAAAAATGTACTAAGAAAAATTAACTGGTTCGAAACATTTATGTTGGAAAATAATAATTATGTAGCACTAAATATACATAATGTGTGACCGGAGTAAATTCCTTTTCGATACCTCAATCATAGTGAAAGAATATGGCTCTAACTCTAACACTGTGACGCGATGCGCAAGGTGCTGAACAAGTCGACGCGCAAGACGCTGCGCAAGGCGATGCGCAATGTGCTACGCAACGGACAGCTGGAACTGCAGTATACAATCAGTCAACTGCCATTGCCTTACGCTCTGCATATTCATGAATCAAATCTGCATTTAATCTTCCTGTCCTCTGAGAATATACATTGTTTCCTTCCTGGTCATATAATTTTCCTCGTTAATCTCTTTTTCATTTATCTCTTAACTTTTTCGTTTAGAGTGATACATAAATTTTAGAAATCCACGGAAAAGAATCTACAATTTTATAAGTTATTTCTATTTCAGAATGAGGTAATTGATTTACCAAATTCCATTTATCCAACAATTAACACAGAAAGCATGATTTCTCGGTAGGTATCATAATGTCGAGTGTACACTGAAATTATTCATATCATATTAAATCTTGAAATGTGTGTTTCTCTTAACAATTTATTCTGAACCTACTTTGATGTAAGAAACAATTTTTCAGCACCTTAACGTATAGAATGGCTTGAAATATGATCTAACAATGTGATTATCGAAGTAAGAAAACAATTACCAATAAACCGTAGTATCAATAAAGCAAGTTTATATTAAATTCCATGATTGTAATTTTAAGTTTCATTCTAAAATTAAATTACTTCAGCATCTTTGTTGCGGGCCCATTTCGCAGTCTCGTACCTCGGACATGTACACAACATCCAAAATTGCTGCAAAATTTACTATGCACGTTTGCCAATGTGCACGTTATATCATAACGTTTAAGTATCGCCGTAGAATTTTTAGATGAGAGTGTATAATTACATCACTAAATTATGCAGGACATAGGCAGAAATAATCCTAAACCATGTGAAACCAAATGTACGTGGTATTGGATAAGGGCAAGCCAGAAACAATGTATAAGAGGCTTAAACTTTGCGGCGGTCAGGCCTACGACCGTTCAGCTGACTGACTACAGCTTGAGAGTGGTTACATATGGATACACAAGCCTGGATTGAGAGGAAACCTCTGTATACCTTGTATAAATGTTACTTAGTACAGTGCAGTGACACAGAGCCCGCAGTGACCTGGACACCGTGACAGCGCGGATATACTCGTGCTGAAACTGAGGCGCAACAAACGTAGCGCCTACATAAAGAGGCTGAGCCTGTACAGTACAGTGCAGTGCAGTGACACAGAGCCCGCAGTGACCTGGACACCGTGACAGCGCGGATATACTCGTGCTGAAACTGAGGCGCAATAAACGTAGCGCCTACATAAAGAGGCTGAGCCTGTACAGTACAGTGCAGTGCAGTGACACAGAGCTCTCAGTGACCTGGACACCGTGACAGCGCGGATATACTCGTGCTGAAACTGCGGTGCAACAAACGTAGCGCCTACATAGAGAGGCCGAGCCTGTTCAGTGAAGTGCAGTGACACAGAGCCCATAGTCACCTGGACGCCGTGGCAGCGTGCATATACTCGTGCTGAAACTGCGGTGCAACAAACGTAGCGCCTACATAGAGAGACCGAGCCTGTACAGTGCAGTGCAATGACACAGGGCCCGCAGTGACCTGGACGCCGTGACAGCGCTACTCGTGCTGAAACTGCGGCGCAACAAACGTAGCGCCTACATAGAGAGGCCGAGCCTGTACAGTGCAATGCAGTGACACAGAGCCCATAGTGACCTGGACACCGTGACAGAGCAGATATACTCGTGCTGAAACTGCGGTGCAACAAACGTAGCGCCTACATAGACACACTGACCCTTGTACAGTGCAGTGACAGAGGGTGCACAGAGCCCATAGTGACCTGGTCGCCGTGACAGTGCGGATATACTCGTGCTGAAACTGCGGCGCAACAAACGTAGTGCCTACATAAACACACTGACATTTGTACAGTGCAGTGACAGAGGGTGCACAGAGCCCACAGTGACCTGGACGCCGTGACAGAGCAGATATACTCGTGCTGAAACTGCGGTGCAACAAACGTAGCGCCTACATAGAGAGGCCGACCCCCGTACAGTGCAGTGCAGTGACACAGAGCCCGCAGTGACCTGGACGCCGTGACAGTGCGGATATACTCGTGCTGAAACTGCGGTGCAACAAACGTAGCGCCTACATAAAGGGGCCGACCCCTGTACAGTGCAGTGCAGTGACACAGAGCCCGCAGTGACCTGGACACCGTGACAGCGCGGATATACTCGTGCTGAAACTGCGGTGCAACAAACGTAGCGCCTACATAAAGGGGCCGACCCCTGTACAGTACAGTGCAGTGACACAGAGCCCGCAGTGACCTGGACGCCGTGACAGCGCGGATATACTCGTGCTGAAACTAGGGCGCAACAAACATAGCGCTTACATAGAAAGACCGACCCCTCCCTCGTCGAAGTGGAGGCCCCATTTCGAAATACGTACATGTCTAGGAAAGGATAAATATCTTGGTCATGGATATCGAGGAGGCTGAAACCATGAAAAACTGTGCTGACGAAGCGCAGTAGCAACTTAATCAACCAGTAATTATTTGGGTGGAGTGAGTTTTTGTTGAGTCAGGGAGTTAGAAGGCTTCTGTGGTTCAGTCCCTGTGAACTGTTGCTGCTAGAAGCCGGTAGCTGAGGCAAGGGAATAGTTCGGTAACCCAGAGAAAGGGAAATGTCCGTCGTTGATAGCCGCTACCAAGCAACGGCTAGTGAAGACATGGATGTGGACACTAGTGTGTGTATGTGTAACGGTGACCTGTAAAGTGCAGTCGTGTGCTGTATCAAAGAGTCAAATAGATCCGATCATTAATCCAAACACCTTCTATAAGCACTCTATCACGTGACAATATATATATATAATTACACATACACACATAACACGCCTGTGTCCCTTACACAGGCCTATTTCGACACGTCTCATTAGTAGTGAATGTGCCTTTTTGCGAATGGCGCGCAGTAACCACCAGAAGATTCGAGTAGATTTACGAGGCAGTGTACCAATTCCCCTAACAGCATCTCTCTCTTGGATAACAAATTGCTCAGCACAGCGATGGGCTATTTCATCATCACTTTCAATAACAGGAAAGCGCAGCTGGAGTAAGAGAGAGAGAGAGGCCCATCAAAAGCGTCTAGACGAGATGAGAACACGATTTATGTAGCAGATCGTGTTTCTTAAATGACAGTTGCTATTTCATTCCTTTTAATTCTCTATTTTATTTTCGTAAAATATACTAAATTTTTGTAAGGTCTGAGGTCTGCAGCCACCTGCTCAAGTTGGTTCCTCGTTCGCGGAGTTTTCGACCCTGAAGATGGAGGCGATACGTTCCACAGAAAACACCGTCTCTCAACAATAGTTCCACTGTTGGAAGTTGTCGCGGAATTGTGTTCACTGGGCAGTTGCCTAGCAATGGATGTCTCCTCTGGCTCTACTATTCCGGCTTTCGGGCGTCATGTCACAATATTTATATTGCGTAATCACTGGTGAATAATGACAATGGGAAAATTTCAATTTTCTATCTTCTTTTTGTTTTCCTTTATTATTTCATTGTACCCACTTGAAGAGCATTTAAGTTCCACAAAAGGTGGGAAAATTGGATAGGTGATTCTCTGTTAGCTTTCCTCTCCTTCATGCAGCTCGTTGGTTAGTTATTAATGTTTGTTATAAAAGCACGAGTCAGTTCGAGTACTATTTGAAGCACCAAATTTTTATTTGTCATTTTGTAGGTAACTGTAGTTGAAACAACATCCCGCGGGGGGGGGGGGCACGTATGACGTCACGTGACCATCAAGTGGATTTGTTAAGAAAATTCTTTCTCCAGGAGACAACAGCACGCGAACTCCCAGAGAATTCAAGTTGCACTGTGGACAGTTGTGAGTGTTTCATGTTAGCTCCAATTCCATTACAAGTACAAGCCCTTTTCTGTGAAAACATCTGGGAACCAGACGTCCCAAACAGGAGAAAATAAAATCCAAGTACAAAAGTTTAGGAGACAATTCATGTGTTTGCTCAACAGAATAAAAGCCGTTTAAATGTGGAGGGGAAATAAATGCCCTGTTGGATTTGAGGTTCTCACAGCGGTGATCTATGATGTAATGTCATGTAGTCCGATGAAAGTCAATCGACGTTTCGGAGAAACATATATGATCGTAGAGTAAGGCAAATAAAAAGTCAACAAGCAGAAGGCAGAAAAGAGATCTGAAAGCCAACAAAATTTAAGAGGAACATGTCGCTTAGATCTTCAGGCTCTCTTTACTCGCTGCTTCTTGCCTTTTTTATCCCTCGTCCCTGAAGATTAAGTCGATAAGATCCTCCAAAACGCCTGTCAAATTTTACTAGTCTACACGGCAGTATATCCCAGAAGACATTATTCTCGTGCTTGTTCTTTTAGTTCGAGGTTCTTTTTCTCCATTTTAATGGTTTCTCTCATCAAATTTCCATCTCTCAAGATTTTCTGCGTATACCTCAGAGGGGACTCCCACCCTCATTGTCATTAGTAAAAAGTTTAAGCTCTCTCTGTAACAAGCTGTGGAGGCCCATGGGACTGTGAGGCGTAGAGGCTCCCACATTTTCTAGACATCTTCTCATATATGGCAGTGAGGTGGTTAGCTTTATAAGCCAACCTCCCTTTACTCCCAAAAAGAATATTCGTACTCATTTCTATTACAGACTGAGTCGACCCCAGGGCCATAATGCGGTTGGAATGATTTGGTGAAAATAAAAATCCAATAACCTCGTCGGGAATCGAACCTATGACCTTCCGTCTTGTAGCAAAGTGCCTCAACCAACTACACTACCGTGTGTCCCCTATTATCAATTATGTTATATCTTAATTCCCATTATTCGCCATTAAGGAGGTTTCAAGATGCAGCACATAAAACATAAATTATACGCGACTTACTACCCGAGGGCGAGGTAGAAAGTAGTTCTCTCGTGGTGCTGACACTACTGAAGTTTCTCTGAGCACTAAACGGAAATAGAGAAATAAAATTCTCTGCACAGAACACGGATAAACGAGAGAAGAGAAATGGGAAGTAACTAGGGAAAGAATACTGGGAAACGAGACAATTCCACTTAAGAACGCAGAACAAATGGGAATATAAATAAAAGACTCGAATGGCTGTACGACAAAGTAGAGACTGTTCTGCTATTGAACGCTACTATAAATAAACGGCTGTAAGACAAAGTAGAGACTGTTCTGCTCTTGTACGCTACTGTAAGTAAATGGCTGTAGACAAAGTAGAGACTGTTCTGCTCCTGAATGCTACTTTAAATAAATGGCTGTAAGACAAAGTAGAGACTGTTCTGCTCCTGAATGCTACTTTAAATAAATGGCTGTAAGACAAAGTAGAGACTGTTCTGCTCCTGTACGCTACTTTAAATTGAGCCGTGTCCCTTGACCCTGTGGGTTGAGAACCCAGTTCTCCTACCCACTTTGACCCGTGAACTCCTGCTCAATATGGGTAAGGGACAGGCTCATAAGACGACTTGCTTGTACGTGATGCACTATGCCTCCCCAAGGTCGAGTAGGGGATCTCGGGAGAGGAAAACCACTGTCGGCACTATGGGCCAAGCTGGACTGATCAGCTAGACTGAACTAGTAGGGAACACGCACAACCCAAGCATACACAAATACACTGGCGTTTCCAACATATAAATAAATGTGTATATTGATAACAAGGCATACAGGTGACTCTGCCCGATGGGCAGTGGCTGGTCAAAACACACTCACAATTAATACAGAATTACTCTGTGGCTAAGCGCACAGACACAAATATAAGCACGCCTCATGGCAACCATTGACTTTACTGGGAACACAATATATATTCATACTCACACGCCTGAAGGGCGACCGGCTATTCAAGCCAACAAACAAAGCATTTACTTACGCCACACGGCGTCGTGATAAAACAAGGAAACCAAGCACAACAGTAAGTCCTTACTGGCGTTTCCAAAAATTACAACAGAAGCTTAACCTCGCGACTTGATACAACATTCATCAGGTCGCGAGGGCACTCTTCCCCCTTCAGAATGCGCCCGGGCCGAAACAGAATTTCACAAACTCAAATCAACCTAAACAGCGAATTTGGAACTGGCGATGTTACCTGTCTGAAGGTATCGGGCAGAGAGAACGAAGCATTCGTTCGGCGTAACCAAGAAACCTCGCATTGCTTCCAGGAGGGAAGGGGACAAGGTCAGCTGACCTGACGTCAGCTAAGACTTTAAGTGGAAAAAGAGGAACGGCCCGCATCCTGGCGTTTCGGGGGTGGGACTCCAAGGAACTTCACAGAGAAGAACCGTTGCACGGTTCATTACGCATAGCAAGCAAGCAAGCAAGCAACGAAAAGCAATCAAGAAAACAAGCAACGCAAACCAAGCAAGGAAGCAACGAAAGCAAGCAAACTAGCAAGCAAAGGAAAGCAAGCTAATTACGCAAAACCAGCAAGCAACAAAAAACGCAACGGAAGGAAGCAAGCAAGAAAGCAAGAAAGGAAACCTAGCAAACAAGCAAGCAACACAAAGCAAGCAAGCAACGCAAAGCAAGCAAGAAAGCAAAAACCGCAAAGCAAAGCTNCGCTACTATAAATAAAAATATTACACATACTTTCTCATATAATCTTCACGGACCACAGCTTTGTATACCAAAATAAATATTTCCGAAAAAATATCCCTTTAAATATAAGGGATTTTTTAGTCCATTTTCACAGTACCTAGCTTCTCCAGAAAGCAGGTTGTTACTTCATGCATTATAATTTTGGAATACCAATACCAAACGTAGAATTTTAATCAAAATCTTTATATACTTGTATAATTTCAGAAAAATACTATTGTCTGATCGTGATCAAACATGGTGTCCGTTGTTTGAAAACTGTTTGTTTAAAATATTTTGGCCTATAAGATATTGTTTTTATCCATTACCTCTATTGACTAGGGACACGCGGTAGCGTAGTTGGTTGAGGCACTATGCTTGAAGCCAGAAGTTCGCGGGTTCGATTTTCAATGTGATCATTGAACTTTTTAATTGACCTAATATTTCCAGCATCATTATGGCTCTGGGATAGACTCAGTATCTAACAAAAATGAGTATCAGGAATCTTTCAGGGTGTAAAAGGAGGCTTAATCTTAGACTCTGAAGATGGAAGCGATGTTTTACTGCAAAACGTCGGGCTTTCTCAAAACTACTTGGCATTACATCTCACGAGATAGTACTCTTTAATATTCATTATATCATGCCGGCCAATAAAACTTGACCAAACATTCAAAATGTGTTTTTTATTTCTTTGTTCACTTCTTGTATTTCTTTGGTGGATTAAAAACCGTGTATCGAAAATATAATTTTTTTGTTTTAATGTTTTAATGTTATCGTCCCATTTACGACTAATTCTTCAAAGTGGCACTTCCTTTTTTTAAGAGTTTCTTACCAAAATTGACCATGATTTTCCTTTCCCCCACATGCGTGCTACATGTCTAGGCTACGTTATTAAACAAACAATGAAAATACTCGTAGTAAGACAACAGGGAAAAGGGATAAAATATTCAGAGAGAGTAACTCTTGTCACTTGTTTCACTCTTTCGAGGAGGGCCACGGCACACATTACACACAACTGCTGCATAGATGGAGAAAACAAATAAAAACTACAAAATACGAAAAGAAATTTCAATTTGGAGCAGGCTGTACAACTGCCAAAGATATCTCCTGTCTCAGGAGGGGAAACGCAAACTACAATGGTCTCATTTCTTCAAACTTTTATTTCAGAAAATGGAAACTTGATTAAACTTGACGGCAGCCGGCAGTCCATCAATAACAGGCAACCATTACGGAGGTAGCAGACAGGAAGTGAACTGTGAACCTGACTTTGGCAAACGAAACTGCTTATGCTGCTCCGTGGTGGTGGCAGATAAAACTCAGTTCTCATGGCGGTGGTTGTGAGGAGTAGCTTACGGTCTGTTAGCTCCTAACCCCGCGTAGTTCGGAGTCAGCCCAACGTGTTTACCGGTCTGTTACCTAGCAACGGATGTCCTTCTATTGTTGAGTGTACGTTGGTTGGAACATGTTTACCTATTCGTCTCCTAGAAACGGCCGCATCTGTCACAATATTGTCGATCTCAGTTCAGATGTCTCAGAGACATGGCCGCTGTCTGGCGGGGTGTGGGCACTTGATCCCCCGTCATATGTCTTATACGAGTATGTTCGGTACAGAGACTGCCTGGAATTAGCGCCTAATGGGGAGGTCCCTAACCCAAGATTTCTGTTAATATTTTATCTCTTAGACAACCTGAACGGATATCTATTAAATTCGCAGTTAGACGTCTGAACAAAAAGCAGTGATGTAAATCTGATTTTAATCCGTATCAGTGAGACATGAATTTTACTTTACCTGAGGCACTAACCGATACTTATCGACTTTCTCAGAAACAGCCACGCGCACAAACCTCTATATAAACTATATATGTATATGATAGGCGCTGCGATAGCTCAGTCGGTATAGCGACGGGCTATGGATGGGACGTCTGGTGTTCAATTCCCGGAAGGAATCGAGATTCTATAATCCAAGGCGTCTAGAATGTCTCTCGGTCCCCCCAGCCCCCTATCCCATGAGTTCCGGGGCCCTTTCCTGGGAGACAAAGCGGCCGGGGCGTGAAACTGACCACTTACCTCCATCTAATGTCGAGGTCAAGAATGATAAGGCTATACATCCAACCTCATACGCTTTCATGGTGTGGTGCTTAATTAAATATACACAGGAAAATTTTTATTTCTACATATACGTATACGAGACCTTTATGGAAAGAAATATATATATATATAGACTGAGGGTGTTTGAGAACGGGATGTTGAGATTATTTGAATTTAAGAGGGAGGAGGTAACAAGAGGCTAAAGAAAACTGCGTAATCGTAAAGTTCATAACATGTATACTGCAGGTCAACTAAATATTATTACTATTATCCACTCAGGGAATGGGAGTTTAACAGGTAATGTAGCATGAATGGCTTAATTAGAAATACAAATGACATTATTATTATTATTACATTTCTGTTGCTCCCACTTGGAGCACAGGGCATCCGTGAAACCCCCCGTTTCACTTCAGTTTCTTAATCTAAGGAAGTCTGTAGGATTCCTTGGACGGGGGATCAGCCAGTCGCAAGGCCGTTACCTAACACAAACACAGAATAAACACATACATCAAAGCCTTGGGTAGGATTCGAACCCATGATCCCAGTGTTCGAACAGGCGAAGATATACACAAAATATTAGTTTTAAATACAAACAAAATATTTTTTTAAGAAGCTTGGGTATAGAAGGTAGCATGATATTAAAATACATCTTGAAATTGTGAATTCAGTATAAGGAGCTCTGGATAGGAACAGTGGCACGGTCAAGAATACAGAAATGAATACACAAGTTGCATGAAAGGTGATGAATTTCGTGACCAGCTGAGAGAACATTCGTTCCTCGAGGTGAACACTTCCATGGAGACAGTTCGACATTTAGCTGTTAATGTTAAGTTGGTACAACTGTTTACACATTATTTTTAATGTCCCCTCCGTCTGAACCCATTATAACGTGTCGCGTGATGAAGGTTCATCATACGAAGACACATGCACACGCCCAATTTGACCCCGTCACTTTGACAAACTACGTCGAACGTGCTCTGAATTCTACAGAACGGATATGCGTCCTCAGAACGCGGCTTCATTGAAATCTTACGGAAATGTGTTCCTCTCGTACGTAACAGTACGTTACACGAAAGAAGAAAGCTTGAGGCATTATGCTACAAGCCGGAAGGCCGCGGGTTCGAATCCAGGTGAGGTGAATTTTTCAATTGACCTAATCCTTCCAGCCGCATTATGACCCTGGGGTCGAATCAGCTTCTAACAGAAATGAGTACCAGGAATATTCTTTGGGGTAAAGGGGGGCCAGTGTGTAAGGCTGACAACCTTACCACCATCTATGAGCCGACTGTCTAGAAAATGTGGGAACTCGACATCTCACAACCCTATGGTCCTCCACAGCCCGTTACTGGGATACCTCTAATTACTTTAAATTAAAAAATTCGCTCAGTGGGGGGTGGAGTCCAACTGGGTCCACTCGGCACGGCGGCCACTGATTGGCCTATTGTAGCCTGCCCCGGGTGATTATGACGATGGAGAATTTAGTGGAATGAAGATTGGCAGGAGAAATCGAAGTACTCAGAGAAAACCCACCCAGCGCCACTTTGTCCACCACAAATCCCACTTGACCAGACCCGGGATCGAATCCGAAGCGCCGCGATGGGAAGCCAGCGACTAGCCTCTTCAGCTATGGCGCAGCCCCTTTACTTACTTCACTTTTTATGTTATTTTGTATAGAGCCGGGATAGCTCAGTCGGTACAACGATTGGCTGCGAGCTGGACGGCCGAGGGGTCGGAGTTCGAGTTCCGATATGGGAGAGACTTTTCTCCTCTCCACGTCGTCCACACAGGCTCTGGGGTCCACCCAACCTCATACTCAATGGGTACCGGGGTTGTTTCCTTGTGGGTAAAGGGGCAGGAGCCGAAACTGACCACTCACCTCAATCTAGTACTGAGGTCCCCCCATATGTCTTCAAGGCGTGGTGCTTAATTAAATTAATTATTAATTAATTAATTAATTATAAGCGCAGGTACTTTAATTTTACTCTGTATTGTAAACGTGCCACTCGTTTATAATATCTCTAGTTATACTTTGTTGCAGAAAAGAGACTTTGGGGGGGGGGAAGTACTATTTTCTGAGATGTGATGCCATTTTGTCAGGTAAAAATTGAATGAATTATCAGGGGGAACATATAGTTCTATTAACCGCCTTGGTCTTGCTGATTACTTGCGTGGATTAATCATCGGTCATGACGATGGAAGCAGTATGTTCTCCCCGAAACGTCGGTGAATTTCTACCGCATTGCACACAGTTATATCTCAGAAGATAGCACTCTATAAAGTACATAATTTTCTTCAACTTTCTTATATCTCCGGTTTGCTAGGTTAAATTCCCGATAGATTATTTAAGGCACATACCTTCAGTTCGTATTCGATGTAACATGCGAATCAGGGCTGTGTTTGTAGGGGAGTCCCCAGCCGACTTCCCTTGAATGGAGGGTCGATACTGTCGGATTGAGTAAGAGGAGAAGGGGGGCGTGTCGGTTCACAGCTGTTGCTACATTTCCCATTAAACTGAAATTTTATTCAGAGACCGGACTTTGCCGTGCGCGCTCTAACACATTCAGATCTCGTAAATAGCTCCGGAAATTTGTGTGCTTGAATTTCGTGCCACGACTCGTTAGCCATTATTAAAGGTATAGTTCAGTACAGGTACCTGCCTCTGTGGTCTAACAGTTAAGAGTTCCTGGCTACAGATCCAGAGGTCCCGGCCTATATTCCCGGTGCTACCAGACTTTCTGAGAAGCAGTGGGACTGGAACGGGGTTCACTCAGACTCTGAGGATAATTGAGGAGATATTTCAAACAGCGGCTCCGGTCTAGAAAACCTAAATTAGCAACCGTGGGGATTCGTTGCGCTGACCACGTGACACCCTCTATCCGCTAAAGTTGGCAGTAACTTCGCCGACAACCGGCGGTATCTCGGTCGGTATAGTTCGCTTGCAGACTAAAAACCACGGAGTGTGTTTCAGTACAGGTGAGGTAATTAAGTACAGATACGTGCTGTGTGAGAAGCCTGCACCCTAACAACTGCGCCAATCAATTCACGTCTTTTCGCGGCTCCCGGACTCCTGCAAGTTGTCATATGCAGTTCAGATATTCACTAAGCTTGGCCACTCCTGTCAAATAACGTCGGATGAACAAATAATGATGAATATATAAACTGGAAAGGATTTAGAAGGAAGCGGACTTGGTCTACTCTAAGATTCAGTAAAAATATTTTCCTTACAACTGAGGAAACGGCGAAAAATTCAGTCAGAACTATTAGTGACCCGGCTGGGATTCGAAACGCCCACTGTCCGAATATAAGTAGGAAGTATGACGGGCTTGAGTTAAGCCTTTCGGTCATAGAATTTTCAGCCTATAATGGCAGTTCCTCTGCTTCCAGACACCTCTTTCCTAACAACACGGAGAGGCAACATTCCGATAACCGCACGTCCCACAGTGTACATAAATTCTCTATTTTCCCAGTATTTATAAAATGTTCACTTTTCTCGTGGTTTATTTACGGCAATATCAATATCTCACACTATATACATAATTTCCCAGGAGGAAAGGTCAATATTCTGGGAGGTCATGGTATCTGCCATTCTAAGCAAAAAATACATATTTTTTTTTACTCCTTCACCTTCGCGCCCACTTTGGGGCATAGGGATGATATTTCAGTTTCATTGGTCATTTTTACAGAAGGTAGGACTCCTTGGACGGTTGATCAGCTGGTCGCAAGGCCTCTACCTAAAGACAGAACAACACAAACACAGAATGAACGCATGCACGCACCAAACATCCATGTCTTGTGTTGGATGCGAACCCACGATCCCGGCTTCCGATAGAGGGAAGACAATGTATCCTTTAGACCCCTCGGCTATATGTATATGTACATGTGTCATATTCCGAACAGTTTCACTCAACAGTTTCAAAATTGTTGATAAGAAAGAGATATTACGTACTGTTTCTAATACCAGTATTTATTGTTCAAGTGACAAAGTTGGTATAGTTTACCAAGTATAATGCACTTCCGAAAATTCCACCGTCAACATCAGTGCACTTTGCAACTCGTGTGAGGACATGGCGTGTTGCTCGTCTGTACAGTGTACAGTGAAATAGCTCTCTTTCGGTGCTACTCGTGTGAGGACATGGCGTGTTGTTCGTCTGTACAGTGTATAGTGTACTGTAGAGTGAAATAGCTCTATCTCGGTGCAACTCATGTGAAGACATGGCGTGTTGCTCGTCTGTACAGTGTATAGTGTACTGTACAGTGAAATAGCTCTATCTCGGTGCAACTCGTGTGACGACATGGCGTGTTGCTCGTCTGTACAGTGTACTATTATATACTGTGCAGTGAAATAGCTCTATCTCGGTGCAACACGTGTGAGGACATAGCGTGTTGCTCGTCTGCACAGTGTACAGTGTACTGTACAGTGAAATAGCTCTATCTCGGTGCAACTCATGTGAGGACATGGCGTGTTGCTCGTCCGTACAGTGTACAGTGAACTGTACAGTGAAATAGCTCTATCTCGGAATCAGTTCGGAATAGGACACACGTACACATACACGTTTTGCTTAGAATACCGACACTATGACCTCCCAGAATACTGATAGTTCCTCCTGGGACATTCTGTATAATCGAATGACAGATTGACTGATGAATGGCGAATTGCAAAGAAATTTGGAAGGATCCGATAGTGATTTAATTGTGTTACTTCTTTAGAATTTATATCTAAGACATGTGTTGCCTTTGCTCGCTTGGAAGCCGGGATCGTGGGTTCGAATCCCACACAAGGCGTGGATATTTGGTATGTGTATGTGATTATACTGTGTTTGTGGTGTCTTGTGTTTCGTAGAGGCCTTGCGACGAGTTGATCAGCCATCCAAGGAGTCCTACCGTTTGTAAAATGATGAAGGAACTGAAAATCAGGAGTCAGGGCCCAAGGGGGCTGTAGAGCCAGTGAAATAAAAAAGACTATAGAATATATATATGTATTGAACATCTGTAGTGACAAAAGCTGTTTATCAAACTAATTTCAGTCTAATATCACTAATGTTTCCTGTTTCGTGTAGCTGATCCTGCGGTCCCTGTTTCAATTGCACAATGATGCAACATGAATGAGAGTTGTCATATCATTGCTTAAGCTGACATAGTGTTACAAAGGAACAAATGGATTCAAATTTACTGTAATATTCCGTCCCCTCGTAGAAAGTCTAAAGGAGATAATTAGACATCAGAGAAGTGAATCTAGAGAATTGTCATGAGCCTGACACGCGATACCTCATGTTTACCATCTTAGATAAAACAAAATACTTGAAAATTCTTGAAGAAGCTAAGGTAACAGATGCCTCACAATTCTTAGTGAGAGTAAGTCGCCGGATACCTCACAATTCTCAGTGACAGTAAGGCATTAGATACCTCACAATTCTCAATGAGAGTAAGACACCGGATACCTCACAAATCTCAGGGAGAATAAGGCACCGGATACCTCACAAATCTCAGTGAGAATAAGGCACCGGATACCACACAATTCTCAGTGAAAGCAAGACATCAGATACCTTACAATTCTCAGTGAGAGTAAGACATCGGATACCTCACAATTCTCAGTGAGAGTAAGACACCGGATACCTCACAATTCTCAGTGAGAGTAAGACACCGGATACCTCACAATTCTCAGTGAGAGTAAGACACCGGATACCTCACAATTCTCAGTGAGAGTAAGTCACTGGGTACCTCACAAGTCTCAGTGAGAATAAGGCACCGGATACCACACAATTCTCAGTGAAAGCAAGACATCGGATACCTTACAATTCTCAGTGAGTAAGACACTGGATACCTCACAATTCTCAGTGAGAGTAAGACACCTTATACCTCACAATTCTCAGTGAGAGTAAGACAACGGATACCTCACAATTCTCAGTGAGAGTAAGTCACTGGGTACCTCACAAGTCTCAGTGAGAATAAGGCACCGGATACCTCACAATTTTCAGTGAGAGTAAGACACCGGATATCCCACAATTCTCAGTGATATTAAGGCACCGGATACTTCACAACTCTCGGTGAGAGTAAGACACCGGATACCTCTAGATTCTCAGCGAGAGTAAGGCACCAGATACCTCTCAATGCTCAGTGTTACACACCGGATATCTCACAATTTCCAGTCAGGCTGATATGCGATAAATTATAATTCCCAGTGAGGTTAAGACACCGGGTACCTGATAATTTCCAGTGAGGTTTATATACGAGGGACGTCACAATTCTCAATGAGGCTAAGCAGGATATATCACAATCCACTGTGAGACTAAGACAATAGGTACCTAACGATTTTCATGGGGCTAATGTGCAGAATTATTTTATAGGTATGCTCTATGTATAATAAATCAGTTTTACCGATGTCTGAAATCATAATGCTCGCATTTATGCTTCGGTGCTTGCGTAAGGGATGAGTGTCACAGAAGTTGCAGTTGTTAAGTTCTGGAGAATAGATTTTCACATTGCGACACTAAAATACAGCGATATATTCTGCCAACTTCCCGAAGTCCTAACCAGAACAAGGATTCTCTAGAAATCCTAAATGTCTCAGGGACATGATATTAACTACGGCAGTCCAGACTACACCGGCAGAGGGGGCGTGGTCACAACTAACCTCTCTTCCAAGCGGAAGCTGGACCTGCTGACGTCACTCCATGCACTCATGCTGCGTCCTCTCCTCTGATAAGGCTGCTGGATCTTGCTTGTTCTTCTGTTGCGACTGTGAGGTGGGAAGTTGACCCTAACCAGAGGTTGGTGGCGCACTGTAGTGTCACTAGTACTCAATTCGTCCATCAGAAGAATATCACTGACGCCGTCCCCAGGGTCTGGAAGCATTTCGTAATTCCACCCAGGAAATAGCGGGTGTCTATAGGTCTTGCGACGAGAGGTCGCCAGCCTGGAACCGGGTGGAGGATCCGGGCGTGGATGGTCACTCTCTTCTCCGCTCATCTACCCGGGCACCACGATCACAACATAAACACCCACCAAAAGCACATGCTACACGCAAGGATACAGTTATTTTCGACTCTCAGTACCGATTTTTGGGCTCATTTAAATTGAATACCCAACTCAAAAATATGTGATGCCTC
The DNA here is from genome assembly GCF_002891405.2 of Cryptotermes secundus. Lineage (NCBI taxonomy): Eukaryota > Metazoa > Arthropoda > Insecta > Blattodea > Kalotermitidae > Cryptotermes > Cryptotermes secundus. The sequence goes on from NW_019720161.1 coordinate 1,615,994, forward strand.
ATGCTAATAATTTCGGAGTCTTAGAAATTTAAATTCTGAATTTTTCTAACTAAGGCTTTTCAGAACACTTCAAAAGTCAATATATTAATGTAGGTCATGGTACATTCCAACTGTTTTTCCTAAGAAGCCAATTAACACTAATGAATAAGGTACACAAATAAAATGAAAGTAAATTTTCTAAAAATTAATAAAATAATTAGTACATCACAGCATTGTTAATTCTCGATACAACGGTGATTATATGTCACTCAATACGTGCACACTAAACGTCTGTAACAGGTATTCACCCCAGTCACTCCCGGAAAATGCGTAATACAAACAGGGTATAATTGATCTTACCGTGTCTGTGTATTTATTGCTCACTGCTTGTGACAACGTTATAGAGATGAAGGAACAAAACCACGCAATTTGCCCTGTTAAGTATTCGTGTTCCCGCCGCAACCTCACGTCACGCGGAGAGCTAGATGGGTCACTGTGAAACCTAATTCTACCTCCGGCCTCAGCGACCCGCATCGATCCGCGAAACCGGGCCGACCCGAGCCGGGCTACGGCGAAAGAGCGCGCTGAATATTTTGGCATCTGGGATGAATGAAACACGAGAACATCTCGGCACACTAAGAAATTCATCTCTGTCAGAGGTCTGAATGGTTCACTTTACAGATACACTTCACATGTTCAAGTGAGACGTGCAATCGCAGTCTCGTTAATTTATTTTCTTGATTTGATTAAACATGAGAAGGCCAAAGCCACCACACAAAATTCTCCACATTATCGCTATGTGAGGAGCCCAGCACTTGAACTATGATGTGGCGCCGTGTAGATCTTGTGTGAACTGACGTTTCGGAGGAACGTATAGCCTCCATCTTCAGCGTGAGCAGGAGGCTGCAGACTGAGGCTTAGTATGCAACAACCTACTCACGCTTGTTCCTCACTCTTGGATATTTCTACCATGAAGATGGAGGCAAAACGTTCCTCCGAAAAGTGGGTTCATAAAAGATGTACACGGCGCCACATCCCAGAAGACGGTATTCTTCATAGTCACCGCCGCAAAAATTCTCAAATCTTACACAGCCCAACACTTTTCCTCTCAAACAATCATAAAATGATAGCTCAGCAACGCCGTAAAGAATGAATACAAGGTAGAAAAAGACACACACTATACCAATAAATAAACATAGAAACAACATAGAGGGGTGCAATCCAAAAGTTCCCGAAATATATTAATAAAAACTATACATCTTACCTAGATCTTATTCTGCACCATCACCTTCAAAGTAGTCCCCTTGGGAGCGCATACACCGATCCCAGCGTTTCTGCCACTTTTCAAATGCATCCTGGAAGTCTTTCTTTGTTAGGGTGTTTAGTACCGTATGCGTTTCCGCTTGAATTTCCTCAACTGTATCAAATCTTCGCCCCTTCAACTTGATTTTCATCTTGGGGAAGAGAAAGAAGTCGCATGGAGCTAAGTCTGGTGAGTACGGTGGGTGGGGAACAACTGCCATCTTGTTTTTAGCCAAAAATTCCCGCACAATGTAAGCCGTATGCGGTCGTGCGTTGTCATGGTGGAGTACCCAGTCGTTGGTGCGCCACTTCTCTAGACGTTTTCTCCTCATGTCGTCCCTCAAACACCTTAGAACATCGCGATAGAACTCTTTATTGACTGTCTGACCAGGAGGGACTTCTTATGAACAATCCCGTTAATATGAAGAAAACTGATCATCATGGACTTAATGTTGCTCTTGATTTGTCGAGCTTCTTTTGGCCGAGGTGAAGAGAGGCTCTTCCATTGCGACGGTTGCAGCTTGCTTTCAGGGTCGTAGCCATAAACCCAACTTTCGTCACCAGTGACAACCTTCGAAAGAAAGTGTGGATCCGCTTGAAGCTGTTGCTGAAGATCCCTGCAGACTTCCAAGCGATGCTACTTCTGTTCATTTTGCAGCAGTCGTGGTACAAACTTTGCCGCAATCCTCCTCATGTTCAGTGCCTCTGACAAAATTCGTTGACATGTACCATAACTTAGTCCCAAGGTGTTACAGAGGCCTTGGATGGTCAGTCTACCATCTTGCAGAATGAAATCCCTAACTTTCGCGACATTTTCTGGTGTGGTGCCAGTTGACGGCCGTCCCGAACGATCGTCATCATCAGTCAATGTTCGGCCATTTTTAAAACGCTTATACCAGTTGTAAGTTTGTGTCTGGCCTACACTGTTCTCACCAAAAGCTTACTTCAACATTTGGTGCGTTTCTGCAGCGGTTTTCCCAAGTTTGAAACAAAACTTTATACAGACACGCTGCTCTCTCAGTTCAGCCATCGGAAAACCGCAAACTCACGGAAACACAACAATGGAAATACGTTCACCAACAATAAACCCAACCACCCAACTCGACGCCGCTTGCCACAGTGATTCAAGAAGGATGTGTAAGGAGAGACCTAGTGGTATTTCGATGTACTCATAACCATTCGCGCGCAAAATTCAAATTTCGGTAACTTTTGGAGCTAACTCTCCTTGTAACAGGCCGTGAAGGTCCATAGGGCTGTGAGACGTCGAGGATCCCACATTTTCTAGACGATTGGCTCACAGATTTTAATAAGATTTTCAATTTTTTTTAATTCGCTTAGTGGCGGTTGGAGTCCAGCTGGGTCCACTCGGAACAGCTGCCACTGATTGGCCTATTCTACCTGCCCCAGGTGATTATGATAATGGAGAATTTTGTCGAATGAAGATTGACCGGGGAAACAGAAGTACTGGGAGAAAACCCGCCCCAGCGCCACCTTGTCCACCACAAATCCCACTTTGCCAGACCCAGGATCGAACCCGGGCCGCCGCGGTGGGAAGCCAGCGGCTAACCGCTTCAGCTATGGCGCGGCTTTTTAATAAGATAATTGGTTTAAAATATTATACAAAGGTTCCCAGTTGTACATTTAAATATTTTATTAATATTCATATTGCAAAATTCCGTTTGATATCTGATATCCACCTTTGAAGATAATCGTTTGTGGCTGAGCACTGTCAGGAATCGAAAATAAATTATATATACTTAGGTTGTGTGTTTATATCTCACTTTAAATTACTCTTTGTGCTCGCTTGCTATTATTACTATTCGATTGTGAAGATGGAAGAGGTGAGGTCTTACAAAACGTTATTAAACGTCGTACTTAGACGATGATTTCATATTTTACTGTAATTTACTCTATTTGCTTCCCATTTTCATGTTTACAATTCTACCGTGAAGATTGAAGGAATATATCCGTCCGAAACTTCTACCAGATTACACGTCTTACATCCCTAAAACTAGTGCTCTTTGTTATGCCCCAAAATTCGAGATAGTAGAAGAAGCCACGGCCCAAAAATGTTCGCGCCTAGCGAACAGTGTTGCACAGTTATTGCCGCAACTTGTAAACATCAGTAATGGCAAGTAGGTCAGGAATCTGCTTGCCCAGCAAGGCTGTGTCCTCACAGCGCCAGAAGTTTGCCTAACTCGGGCCCTGGAGAATCGAAAGAGATTGCTTACGCAGCGATCAGACGCCCGGGGGGTCTGCCCACATCCCGATAAGACCCAATGAAAGCCTAACTTTAAGAAATTAGAACACAAGGGAGGAGCTATCTACCCCCTTGTCGTCCACGCGGAATCAGCGAATTAAGACTATAAATGAGGGAAATTCAAGAGACTTGGAATTCTGATTTTAAACAGAATAGAGAGTTGTCAGCCGAAGGCTCTCTTCGACATGGGTC